>NC_057813.1:674406522-674409174 GCF_018294505.1 Triticum aestivum | reverse complement strand
ATGGAATTGAAGCGTCTCTTGATGTGCTTGGTCCTCTTGTGAAATCTGGATTCCTTTGCCAAGGCAATTGCACCAGTATTGTCACAGAAGATCTTCATTGGTCCCGATGCACTAGGTATGACACCTAGATCGGAAATGAACTCCTTCATCCAGACTCCTTCATTTGCTGCTTCAGAAGCAGCTATGTACTCCGCTTCACATGTAGATCCTGCCACGACGCTTTGTTTAGAACTGCACCAACTTACAGCTCCACCGTTTAATAAAAACACGTATCCGGTCTGCGATTTAGAATCGTCCG
This sequence comes from Triticum aestivum, assembly GCF_018294505.1. Classification (NCBI taxonomy): domain Eukaryota; kingdom Viridiplantae; phylum Streptophyta; class Magnoliopsida; order Poales; family Poaceae; genus Triticum; species Triticum aestivum. The sequence goes on along the minus strand of NC_057813.1, from coordinate 674,408,876 downwards.
GATCAGTGTCAAAGCTTGCATCGACGTAACCATTTACGACTAGCTCTTTGTCACCTCCATATACGAGAAACATATCCTTAGTCCTTTTCAGGTATTTCAGGATGTTCTTGACCGCTGTCCAGTGATCCACTCCTGGATTACTTTGGTACCTACCTGCCAAGCTTATTGCTAAGCATACGTCAGGTCTGGTACACAACATTGCATACATGATAGATCCTACGGCTGAAGCATAGGGAACATCTTTCATTTTCTCTCTATCTTCTGTTGTGCTCGGGCATTGAGTTTGACTCAACTTTACACCTTGTAGCACAGGCAAGAATCCTTTCTTTGCCTGATCCATTTTGAACTTTTTCAAAATTTTGTCAAGGTATGTACTTTGTGAAAGTCCTATTAAGCATCTTGATCTATCTCTATAGATCTTGATGCCCAATATGTAAGCAGCTTCACCGAGGTCTTTCATAGAAAAACTTTTATTCAAGTATCCCTGTATGCTATCCAGAAATTCTATATCATTTCCAATTAATAATATGTCATCAACATATAAAACTAGAAATGCTACAGAGCTCCCACTCACTTTCTTGTAAATACAGGCTTCTCCAAAAGTCTGTATAAAACCATATGCTTTGATCACACTATCAAAACGTTTATTCCAACTCCGAGATGCTTGCACCAGTCCATAAATGGAACGTTGGAGCTTGCACACTTTGTCAGCACTTTTTGGATCAACAAAACCTTCAGGTTGCATCATATACAACTCTTCTTCTAGAAATCCATTCAAGAATGCAGTCTTGACATCCATTTGCCAAATTTCATAATCATGAAATGCAGCAATAGCCAACATGATTCGGACAGACTTAAGCATCGCTACGGGTGAGAAAGTCTCATCGTAGTCAACCCCTTGAACTTGTCGAAAACCTTTTGCAACAAGTCGAGCTTTGTAGACAGTAACATTACCATCAGCGTCAGTCTTCTTCTTAAAGATCCATTTATTCTTAATGGCTTGCCGATCATCGGGCAAGTCAACCAAAGTCCATACTTTGTTTTCATACATGGATCCTATCTCAGATTTCATGGCCTCTAGCCATTTTGCGGAATCTGGGCTCATCATCGCTTCCTCATAGTTCGTAGGTTCATCATGGTCTAGTAACATGACTTCCAGAATAGGATTTCCGTACCACCCTGGTGCGGATCTTACTCTGGTAGACCTATGAGGTTCAGTAAAAACTTGATCTGAAGTTTCATGATCAATATCATTAGCTTCCTCACTAATTGGTGTAGTTGTCACAGGAACCGGTTCTTGTGATGAACTACTTTCCAATAAGGGAGTAGATACAGTTATCTCATCAAGTTCTACTTTCCTCCCACTCACTTCTTTCGAGAGAAACTCCTTCTCTAGAAAGGATCCGATTTTAGCAACGAAAATCTTGCCTTCAGATCTGTGATAGAAGGTGTACCCAATTGTCTCCTTTGGGTATCCTATGAAGACACATTTCTCCGATTTGGGTTCGAGCTTATCTGGTTGAAGTTTCTTCACATAAGCATCGCAGCCCCAAACTTTGAGAAACGACAACTTTGGTTTCTTGCCAAACCACAGTTCATAAGGCGTCGTCTCAACGGATTTTGATGGTGCCCTATTTAATGTGAATGCGGCCGTCTCTAAAGCATAACCCCAAAACGATAGCGGTAAATCGGTAAGAGACATCATAGATCGCACCATATCAAGTAAAGTACGATTACGACGTTCGGACACACCATTTCGCTGTGGTGTTCCAGGTGGCGTGAGTTGCGAAACTATTCCACATTGTTTCAAATCTAAACCAAACTCGTAACTCAAATATTCTCCTCCACGATCAGATCGTAGAAACTTTATTTTCTTGTTACAATGATTTTCCACTTCACTCTGAAATTCTTTGAACTTTTCAAATGTTTCAGACTTGTGCTTCATCAAGTAGATATACCCATATCTGCTCAAATCATCTGTGAAGGTGAGGAAATAACGATATCCGCCACGAGCCTCAACATTCATCGGACCACATACATCTGTATGTATGATTTCCAACAAATCTGTTGCTCTCTCCATAGATCCGGAGAACGGTGTTTTGGTCATCTTGCCCATGAGGCACGGTTCGCAAGTACCAAGTGATTCATAATCAAGTGATTCCAGAAGTCCATCAGTATGGAGTTTCTTCATGCGTTTTACACCGATATGACCTAAACGGCAGTGCCACAAATATGTTGCACTATCATTATCAACTCTGCATCTTTTGGCTTCAACATTATGAATATGTGTATCACTACTATCGAGATTTAATAAAAATAGACCACTCTTCAAGGGTGCATGACCATAAAAGATA
>NC_057813.1:674369746-674406512 GCF_018294505.1 Triticum aestivum | reverse complement strand
GGAAGCCTCGCAGCTCCGTGGGGGATCAAGCCCTCGTTGGCCATGTCGAGGAGGTCATTCTCCGTGATGGTCGACTGGATCCAGTCTCCTTGGACCCAGCCCTTCGGCAGGCGGGATCTGGACGAGGACCCTCCGCGGCTGGTGGATCTTCCTTTCGCCTTCTCCGATGCCGACGCCTTCTTTGCGCGCTCCAGCGCCGCCGTCTTCTCCTTGGCCATGGTCGCCGGCGAGATGCGCAAAGGGAAGTGGTGCGGGGGCGAGAGCGAGCACGCTGAGCAGGGAGGAAGGAAGCAGAGAGAGGGGAAGAATGCTAAGGCGCAGCACAGAAATCCTCGCCGGGCACATTTATAAGGTCCCTTCCGAGTGGATGACAGGTGGGCCCGGGCGATCTAATCATATCTGGAACAGTTATGCAGGCGGGATACGTGGCGAAAAAGGCGGCGCGGAGATCGAGGCGTCCATGCCCCGTCCCATCCGAACGCCGCGGTGCGCCCCGCTTCGCGCGCGCCCCAAAATTTCGCATCCCGCGGAATCCGCGAGCAACAAATCAGTCTGTCAGGCGCGGTGTTTCCGGCGATCCGTCGCTCGAAGATCGTTGAAGCCTGAAAGATCACTCGACGCAAAAACAGAATAGATCAAGTTGACTGAAGGCAATTTGTTTCCTGTCGACAAAGGGATTCTTTGGTCCAGAACAGCGCACAACCGGAACGCAAAGGTTAATCGGAAACGACATCAACTCCTTCTTCACTCGAAGCCTCGATCCATTCGGGGGCTAATGATGGGGTTGTGTACCTAGGGTAGGATCATGGACTTGATCCAAGTAACTTACCCTAGGACATCCTTAGAAGAGGTCGCCTTCCAGTCGACCAACGAGGATTCACTCGACTGGCCTGAAGGACTCGACCACGAAGACTCACTCGACCACCAGGAGGTCAAGAGGCACTCTGCACTGCAATGGCCTGTAATCAAGTAGACTTTATGATAGTAAAGGCACTTTATGTGGGGCGTTACCAGTAACGCCCCAGACTTAACTCACCTTAAACCCTCTCCTGCGTGGGCTGGCTAGGGTCCTGGCGCACTCTATATAAGCCACCCTCCTCCACAGGCAGAGGGGTTCGGCACCTTGTAATTCATACATTCATAATCCACCCGACCGCCTCCGGGCTCCGAGACGTAGGGCTGTTACTTCTTCCGAGAAGGGCCTGAACTCGTACATCCTTTGTGCTTACAACCTCTCAATAGCTAGGACCTTGCCTCTCCATACCTACCCCCCACTCTACTGTCAGGCTTAGAACCACGACAGCTGGTGAAGATATTGATGCAGATTGGTCCTCCCACGATGAGAGGATCGTTGGTGATGACGATGGCTTCGATTTTCCCTCCCGGAGGGAAGTTTCCTCGGCGTAATCGCTTTGCCAAAGAGCAAAAGTGCTCTTGCCCAGGTTTCTCCTCGAGATAGTGGCGCTTCGTCTTGAAACCTTCATTCTGATTTTTTTTCTAGGTCAAAGGGCATCATATAGCAGAAGATGTGCACCGGAGGCTGTTGGGGAACGTAGTAATTTCAAAAAATTTCCTACGCACACGCAAGATCATGGTGATGATATAGCAACGAGGGGAGAGTGTTGTCTACGTACCCTCGTAGACCGAAGCGGAAGCGTTGACGCAACATAGAGGAAGTAGTCGTACGTCCTCCGGTTCAACCGATCCAAGTACCGTTACTCCGGCACCTCCGAGTTCTTGACACGCGTACAGCTCGATGACGCACCCTCGATCTCCGATCCAGCAGAGGCGCCGAGGGGGAGTTCCGTCAGCACGACGGCGTGGTGACGATCTTGATGTTCTCCTGTTGCAGGGCTTCGCCTAAGCACCGCTACAATATGACCGAGGTGTAATATCGTGGAGGGGGGCACCGCACACGGCTAAGGAACGATCAATGATCAACTTGTGTCTTCTAGGGTGCCCCCTTACCCCCGTATATAAAGGAGGGAGGGAGGAGGTGGCCGGCCCTAGGGGGGCGCGCCATGAGTAGGGGGAAACCTACTCCAGGTAGGTTTCCCTCTCTTTTCCTTATCTTATTTGAAGGGGGAAGGAAAGAGTACTAGTATTAGGAAGTAGTACTAGTAGTAGTAATAGGAAGAGGGGGAAGGAGAAAGGAAAGGGGGGGCCGGCCCCCCTCCCCAATTCGGATTGGGCTTGGGGGGGCGCGCCCCCCTCCCTTGCTCCTTCTCTCTTCCTCCTACATGGGCCCAATAAGGCCCATATACCTCCCGGGGGGTTCCGGTAACCTCCCGGGGCTCCAAACTTCTCCGGAACCTTTCCGGTGTCCAAATATATCCGTCCAATATATCAATCTTTATGTCTCGACCATTTCGAGACTCCTCGTCATGTCCGTAATCATATCCGGGACTCCGAACAACCTTCGGTACATCAAAATACATAAACTCATAATATAACTGTCATCGAAACCTTAAGCGTGCGGACCCTACGGTTCGAGAATGATGTAGACATGACTGAGACACATCTCTGGTCAATAACCAATAGCGGGACCTGGATGCCCATATTGGTTCCTACATATTCTACGAAGATCTTTATCGGTCAAACCGCATAACAACATACGTTGTTCCCTTTGTCATCGGTATGTTACTTGTCCGAGATTCGATCGTCGGTATCCAATACCTAGTTCAATCTCGTTATCGACAAGTATCTTTACTCGTTCTGTAATACTTCATCTTATAACTAACTCATTAGTTACATGCTTGCAAGGCTTAGGTGATGAGCATTGCCGAGAGGGCCCAGAGATACCTCTCCGACAATCGGAGTGACAAAACCTAATCTCGAATTATGCTAACTCAACATGTACCTTCGGAGACACCTGTAGTACTCCTTTATAATCACCCAGTTACGTTGTGACGTTTGGTAGTACCCAAAGTGTTCCTCCGGTAAACGGGAGTTACACAATTCTAATAGTTACAGGAACATGTATAAGTCATGAAGGAAGCAATAGCAGAATACTAAACGATCAAGTGCTAAGCTAACGGGATGGGTCATGTCAATCACCTCATTCTCCTAATGATGTGATCCCATTAATCAAATGACAACACATGTCAATGGTTAGGAAACATAACCATCTTTGATTAATGAGCTAGTCAAGTAGAGGCATACTAGTGACTATATGTTTGTCTATGTATTCACACATGTATCATGTTTCCGGTTAATACAATTCTAGCATGAATAATAAACATTTATCATGATATGAGGAAATAAATAATAACTTTATTATTGCCTCTAGGGCATATTTCCTTCAGTCTCCCACTTGCACTAGAGTCAATAATCTAGATTACATAGTAATGATTCTAACACCCATGGAGTCTTGGTGCTGATCATGTTTTGCTCGTGAGAGAGGCTTAGTCAACGGGTCTGCAACATTCAGATCCGTATGTATCTTGCAAACTTTCTATGTCTCCCACTTGGACTTGGTCCCGAATGGAATTGAAGCGTCTCTTGATGTGCTTGGTCCTCTTGTGAAATCTGGATTCCTTTGCCAAGGCAATTGCACCAGTATTGTCACAGAAGATCTTCATTGGTCCCGATGCACTAGGTATGACACCTAGATCGGAAATGAACTCCTTCATCCAGACTCCTTCATTTGCTGCTTCAGAAGCAGCTATGTACTCCGCTTCACATGTAGATCCTGCCACGACGCTTTGTTTAGAACTGCACCAACTTACAGCTCCACCGTTTAATAAAAACACGTATCCGGTCTGCGATTTAGAATCGTCCGGATCAGTGTCAAAGCTTGCATCGACGTAACCATTTACGACTAGCTCTTTGTCACCTCCATATACGAGAAACATATCCTTAGTCCTTTTCAGGTATTTCAGGATGTTCTTGACCGCTGTCCAGTGATCCACTCCTGGATTACTTTGGTACCTACCTGCCAAGCTTATTGCTAAGCATACGTTAGGTCTGGTACACAGCATTGCATACATGATAGAGCCTATTGCTGAAGCATAGGGAACATCTTTCATTTTCTCTCTATCTTCTGCTGTGGTCGGGCATTGAGTTTGACTCAACTTCACACCTTGTAGCACAGGCAAGAATCCTTTATTTGCCTGATCCATTTTGAACTTTTTCAAAATTTTGTCAAGGTATGTACTTTGTGAAAGTCCTATTAAGCGTCTTGATCTATCTCTATAGATCTTGATGCCCAATATGTAAGCAGCTTCACCGAGGTCTTTCATAGAAAAACTTTTATTCAAGTATCCCTTTATGCTATCCAGAAATTCTATATCATTTCCAATTAATAATATGTCATCAACATATAAAACTAGAAATGCTACAGAGCTCCCACTCACTTTCTTGTAAATACAGGCTTCTCCAAAAGTCTGTATAAAACCATATGCTTTGATCACACTATCAAAACATTTATTCCAACTCCGAGATGCTTGCACCAGTCCATAAATGGAACGTTGGAGCTTGCACACTTTGTCAGCACCTTTTGGATCAACAAAACCTTTAGGTTGCATCATATACAACTCTTCTTCTAGAAATCCATTCAAGAATGCAGTCTTGACATCCATTTGCCAAATTTCATAATCATGAAATGCAGCAATAGCCAACATGATTCGGACAGACTTAAGCATCGCTACGGGTGAGAAAGTCTCATCGTAGTCAACCCCTTGAACTTGTCGAAAACCTTTTGCAACAAGTCGAGCTTTGTAGACAGTAACATTACCATCAGCGTCAGTCTTCTTCTTAAAGATCCATTTATTCTCAATGGCTTGCCGATCATCGGGCAAGTCAACCAAAGTCCATACTTTGTTTTCATACATGGATCCTATTTCAGATTTCATGGCCTCTAGCCATTTTGCGGAATCTGGGCTCATCATTGCTTCCTCATAGTTCGTAGGTTCATCATGGTCTAGTAACATGACTTCCAGAATAGGATTTCCGTACCACTCTGGTGTGGATCTTACTCTGGTAGACCTACGAGGTTCAGTAGAAACTTGATCTGAAGTTTTATGATCAATATCATTAGCTTCCTCACTAATTGGTGTAGTTGTCACAGGAACCGGTTCTTGTGATGAACTACTTTCCAATAAGGGAGTAGATACAGTTATCTCATCAAGTTCTACTTTCCTCCCACTCACTTCTTTCGAGAGAAACTCCTTCTCTAGAAAGGATCCGATTTTAGCAACGAAAATCTTGCCTTCAGATCTGTGATAGAAGGTGTACCCAATTGTCTCCTTTGGGTATCCTATGAAGACACATTTCTCCGATTTGGGTTCGAGCTTATCTGGTTGAAGTTTCTTCACATAAGCATCGCAGCCCCAAACTTTGAGAAACGACAACTTTGGTTTCTTGCCAAACCACAGTTCATAAGGCGTCGTCTCAACGGATTTTGATGGTGCCCTATTTAACGTGAATGCGGCCGTATCTAAAGCATAACCCCAAAACGATAGCGGTAAATCGGTAAGAGACATCATAGATCGCACCATATCAAGTAAAGTACGATTACGACGTTCGGACACACCATTTCGCTGTGGTGTTCCAGGTGGCGTGAGTTGTGAAACTATTCCACATTGTTTCAAATGTAAACCAAACTCGTAACTCAAATATTCTCCTCCACGATCAGATCGTAGAAACTTTATTTTCTTGTTACGATGATTTTCTACTTCACTCTGAAATTCTTTGAACTTTCCAAATGTTTCAGACTTGTGCTTCATCAAGTAGATATACCCATATCTGCTCAAATCATCTGTGAAGGTGAGGAAATAACGATATCCGCCACGAGCCTCAACATTCATCGGACCACATACATCTGTATGTATGATTTCCAACAAATCTGTTGCTCTCTCCATAGATCCGGAGAACGGTGTTTTTGTCATCTTGCCCATGAGGCACGGTTCGCAAGTACCAAGTGATTCATAATCAAGTGATTCCAGAAGTCCATCAGTATGGAGTTTCTTCATGCGTTTTACACCGATATGACCTAAACGGCAGTGCCACAAATATGTTGCACTATCATTATCAACTCTGCATCTTTTGGCTTCAACATTATGAATATGTGTATCACTACTATCGAGATTTAATAAAAATAGACCACTCTTCAAGGGTGCATGACCATAAAAGATATTACTCATATAAATAGAACAACCATTATTCTCTGATTTAAATGAATAACCGTCTTGCATCAAACAAGATCCAGATATAATGTTCATGCTCAACGCAGGCACCAAATAACAATTATTCAGGTCTAAAACTAATCCCGATGGTAGATGTAGAGGTAGCGTGCCGACCGCGATCACATCGACTTTGGAACCATTTCCCACGCGCATCGTCACCTCGTTCTTAGCTAATCTTTGCTTAATCCGTAGTCCCTGTTTCGAGTTGCAAATGTTAGCAACAGAACCAGTATCAAATACCCAGGTGCTACTGCGAGCATTAGTAAGGTACACATCAATAACATGTATATCACATATACCTTTGTTCACTTTGCCATCCTTCTTATCCGCCAAATACTTGGGGCAGTTCCGCTTCCAGTGTCCAGTCTGCTTGCAGTAGAAGCACTCAGTTTCAGGCTTACGTCCAGACTTGGGTTTCTTCACTTGAGCAGCAACTTGTTTGCCGTTCCTTTTGAAGTTCCCCTTCTTCTTCCCTTTGCCCCTTTTCTTGAAACCAGTGGTCTTGTTGATCATCAACACTTGATGCTCCTTTTGATTTCTACCTCCGCGGCTTTCAGCATCGCGAAGAGCTCGGGAATAGTCTTGTTCATCCCTTGCATATTATAGTTCATCACAAAGCTCTTGTAGCTTGGTGGCAGTGATTGGAGAATTCTGTCAATGACGCTATCATCCGGAAGATTAACTCCCAATTGAATCAAGTGATTATTATACCCAGACATTTTGAGTATATGCTCACTGACAGAACTGTTCTCCTCCATCTTGCAGCTGTAGAACTTATTGGAGACTTCATATCTCTCAATCCGGGCATTTGCTTGAAATATTAACTTCAACTCCTGGAACATCTCATATGCCCCATGACGTTCAAAACATCGTTGAAGACCCGGTTCTAAGCCGTAAAGCATGGCACACTGAACTATAGAGTAGTCATCAGCTTTGCTCTGCCAGACGTTCTTAACATCGTCAATTGCATCAGCAGCAGGCCTGGCACCCAGCGGTGCTTCCAGGACGTAACTCTTCTGTGCAGCAATGAGGATAATCCTCAGGTTACGGACCCAGTCCGTGTAATTGCTACCATCATCTTTCAACTTTGCTTTCTCAAGGAACGCATTAAAATTCAACGGAACAATAGCACGAGCCATCTATCTACATACAAACATAGACAAGCAAAATACTATCATGTACTAAGTTCATGATAAATTTAAGTTTAATTAATCATATTACTAAAGAACTCCCACTTAGACAGACATCTCTCCAGTCATCTAAGTGATTACGTGATCCAAATCAACTAAACCATGTCCGATCATCACGTGAGATGGAGTAGTTTCAATGGTGAACATCTCTATGTTGATCATATCTACTATATGATTCACGCTCGACCTTTCGGTCCCCGTGTTCCGAGGCCATATCTGTATATGCTAGGCTCGTCAAGTATAACCTGAGTATTCCACGTGTGCAACTGTTTTGCACCCGTTGTATTTGAACGTAGAGCCTATCACACCCGATCATCACGTGGTGTCTCAGCACGAAGAACTTTTGCAACGGTGCATACTCAGGGAGAACACTTCTTGATAATTAGTGAGAGATCATCTTAAAATGCTACCGTCAAACAAAGCAAGATAAGATGCATAAAGGATAAACATCACATGCAATCAATATAAGTGATATGATATGGCCATCATCATCTTGTGCTTGTGATCTCCATCTTCGAAGCACCGTCGTGATCACCATCGTCACCGGCGCGACACCTTGATCTCCATCGTAGCATTGTTGTCGTTACGCCATCTATTGCTTCTACGACTATCGCTACCGCTTAGTGATAAAGTAAAGCAATTACAGGGCGTTTGCATTTCATACAATAAAGCGACAACCATATGGCTCCTGCCAGTTGCCGATAACTTCGGTTACAAAACATGATCATCTCATACAATAAAATATAGCATCATGTCTTGGCCATATCACATCACAACATGCCCTGCAAAAACAAGTTAGACGTCCTCTACTTTGTTGTTGCAAATTTTACGTGGCTGCTACGGGCTTAAGCAAGAACCAATCTCACCTACGCATCAAAACCACAACGATAGTTTGTCAAATAGACTCCGTTTTAACCTTCACAAGGACCGGGCGTAGCCACACTCGGTTCAACTAAAGTGAGAGAGACAGACACCCGCCAGCCACCTTTAAGCACGAGTGCTCGTAACGGTGAAACCAGTCTCGCGTAAGCGTACGCGTAATGTCGGTCCGGGCCGCTTCATCTCACAATACCGCTGAACCAAAGTATGACATGCTGGTAGGCAGTATGACTTATATCGTCCACAACTCACTTGTGTTCTACTCGTGCATATAACATCAACACATAAAACCTGGCTCGGATGCCACTGTTGGGGAACGTAGTAATTTCAAAAAATTTCCTACGCACACGCAAGATCATGGTGATGATATAGCAACGAGGGGAGAGTGTTGTCTACGTACCCTCGTAGACCGAAGCGGAAGCGTTGACGCAACATAGAGGAAGTAGTCGTACGTCCTCCGGTTCAACCGATCCAAGTACCGTTACTCCGGCACCTCCGAGTTCTTGACACGCGTACAGCTCGATGACGCACCCTCGATCTCCGATCCAGCAGAGGCGCCGAGGGGGAGTTCCGTCAGCACGACGGCGTGGTGACGATCTTGATGTTCTCCTGTTGCAGGGCTTCGCCTAAGCACCGCTACAATATGACCGAGGTGTAATATCGTGGAGGGGGGCACCGCACACGGCTAAGGAACGATCAATGATCAACTTGTGTCTTCTAGGGTGCCCCCTTACCCCCGTATATAAAGGAGGGAGGGAGGAGGTGGCCGGCCCTAGGGGGGGCGCGCCATGAGTAGGGGGAAACCTACTCCAAGTAGGTTTCCCTCTCTTTTCCTTATCTTATTTGAAGGGGGAAGGAAAGAGTACTAGTATTAGGAAGTAGTACTAGTAGTAGTAATAGGAAGAGGGGGAAGGAGAAAGGAAAGGGGGGGCCGCCCCCCCTCCCCAATTCGGATTGGGCTTGGGGGGGGCGCGCCCCCCTCCCTTGCTCCTTCTCTCTTCCTCCTACATGGGCCCAATAAGGCCCATATACCTCCCGGGGGGTTCCGGTAACCTCCCGGGGCTCCAAACTTCTCCGGAACCTTTCCGGTGTCCAAATATATCCGTCCAATATATCAACCTTTATGTCTCGGCCATTTCGAGACTCCTCGTCATGTCCGTAATCATATCCGGGACTCCGAACAACCTTCGGTACATCAAAATACATAAACTCATAATATAACTGTCATCGAAACCTTAAGCGTGCGGACCCTACGGTTCGAGAACGATGTAGACATGACTGAGACACATCTCTGGTCAATAACCAATAGCGGGACCTGGATGCCCATATTGGTTCCCACATATTCTACGAAGATCTTTATCGGTCAAACCGCATAACAACATACGTTGTTCCCTTTGTCATCGGTATGTTACTTGTCCGAGATTCGATCGTCGGTATCCAATACCTAGTTCAATCTCGTTATCGACAAGTCTCTTTACTCGTTCTGTAATACTTCATCTTATAACTAACTCATTAGTTACATGCTTGCAAGGCTTAGGTGATGAGCATTGCCGAGAGGGCCCAGAGATACCTCTCCGACAATCGGAGTGACAAAACCTAATCTCGAATTATGCTAACTGAACATGTACCTTCGGAGACACCTGTAGTACTCCTTTATAATCACCCAGTTACGTTGTGACGTTTGGTAGTACCCAAAGTGTTCCTCCGGTAAACGGGAGTTACACAATTCTCATAGTTACAGGAACATGTATAAGTCATGAAGGAAGCAATAGCAGAATACTAAACGATCAAGTGCTAAGCTAACGGGATGGGTCATGTCAATCACCTCATTCTCCTAATGATGTGATCCCATTAATCAAATGACAACACATGTCAATGGTTAGGAAACATAACCATCTTTGATTAATGAGCTAGTCAAGTAGAGGCATACTAGTGACTGTATGTTTGTCTATGTATTCACACATGTATCATGTTTCCGGTTAATACAATTCTAGCATGAATAATAAACATTTATCATGATATGAGGAAATAAATAATAACTTTATTATTGCCTCTAGGGCATATTTCCTTCAGAGGCCTTCCAGGAGCCCCACAAGCTCGGGGGCATGCCCCCCAGGCTTGTGGCTTCTTGGTGGGTCCCCTCCTGGTGTTTCTTCAGCCATTATGAATAACTATCTCTATTGTAGCCCTTTCCGGTCCAGAATTCCACCTGTCGGCAATCTCCCTCTTCATGTGTAACTTGCAAAATAAGAGAGAAAAGGCATAAGAATTGTATCATAAAGTGAAATAATGACCCAAAACATAATAAATAATAGTAGGAAATCATGATGCAAAATGGACGTATCACCCACTACCTATCAAGGTAAGTCATCGAGAAGGGGGGGGCGCAATAGTGTCTAGGTCCAAGATCATTGGGAGTGTCTGATTCTTTAACAATCCTAGCCTCCCTAGCCTTGGGAAATACTCTTGCAACAAGAGATGAGCTAGTGCCTGGTTTTTCAAGAATTTTTGCAATCTATCACTGATCTCCCAACTAAGCATCATTAGTCCAACATTGGTGAACCCACATGAGGCACACCTACACTTTTGTAGTCAGTGCTTATCAAGACACAACTACTTTGAAATATATGAAAGGCTCATAATGATCTTCTCTTCAACAAAAAAGTTTGGCCTCCCTTGCAGGTTTTATATGCTATGTCTGTTCTCCAAAGTTGCATGTCTTGTAGCATTTGTTGGTGCAACTTACAAGTTACACCCCTTTAACATTGATATGTGGCTTCTGTTTTGCAATCTAAATGTCCAGGATTATATGTTGTGGCTCTGGTTGTGAAGGCTCTGGATGAAATAACGTTTCTCATATTATAAACCTTTGGCCGATGTTGCAAAAGTAAGGAATCTCCTTGCTAGTCTAGGGCATTGGAAATGAGGCTCTTTCTGGCAAACTTCTTCAATGCATCTTCTACCCTACGTGTAATACTCCCTCTGTCCCAAAATGTAAGAGGTTTCTTGACACTATGATAGTGTCAAATAACGTGTTACATTTTGAGACAGATGGAGTAACAGTTTAGTCCACAATCATAGGAATCTAAATATGACATGGCATCCTCTTGCATGAATGATTTTGAAAATCGAGGTTGGGACTTCCTTTGCAACAAACATGCTCGAAACTATAAGCCAAAGTTGGCTCTTGAGGCTGCTATATGTACTTTGTTTTGGATTAGCCTGACAAAGTAGCCCTCTTTTAGACGACTTTAGTTTCCCAATCCTCTATTCTTAAATAGTTGCAACCCACTACTTATTTTCCTCTTCATGCAACTATGCCACATCATCAAGTCAGGCATGTGGTCACAAGTTACAATTTGTGCACCAATCTATCCATGCAACCATGCCACCTCAACAGTCATGCATGTTAATTAGTTTCACTATTTTGTGTGTGTGCATAGCAGTGACACTTGGAGAAAATGTATGTAGGTCATGTTACACATTTTTGTTATGTAGGCACCACGTTGACTTCAATCCAATCGTTTTTATTCTCTTTGTATACAACATTTGATCACATGCTTCATATGTTTTATTGTTTTTAAAATATAAACTGAGAGAAATCTTAAATTTGTTCTTGCAATAGTTTTAGTTTTTAGCACATATGCATCTGTTGCATCAAGGTTCATGCAGCAACGCGCGGGGCATCATCTAGTTTCTTTTGCCTTGATCACCTTCAGTGTGAGCGGCTTCTTGTACGTTTGAAGATATGAATTCATCCGCAGGCCACGCCCACTTCCCATTTATTATTTTTGACTAGTCCCTACAAGCATCCAACAACGTGTGCCCTACACCCTTGGCCGTTGGGATGTTGCGTTCTTTGTTGTTCTTATCGAAACAATTGACACGCCTCTTAATGTGAGATGTAGTGGCCTCTACCACCTGTGAGGTCGACGCTATCTAGAGCAAAGAGTTGTCCTCGTTGTTCAAATAATCTTATCGATAAACTCCACCAGACACTATGACGTGGCTGCGTAGCACCATCCTACACCCTTTTCATCTTTACCCTCCTTACCATTGGTGCAAGGCACACCAATTTTTTCGACGGTGCGTGTGACGTCAAAACACCACTCTTCTCAAAAGCGAATATGGCCTCCATCGAGTATGCTCCATTGCCATAGACGGAACATGCACTACAAACAACCCTCATAGCTCAAGCATGGTCCGCACCTCCAGAGTCTCAACCATAATGTCTTTTTTGCGGGGTGTCTCAACCATAATGTTGGCCCTAAGGGCAATGTGGGAAGCGACAACGAATTAGTATGAGCAGAAGGCTATTATGAGTGTCAAAAAAACTCTTCGCTAATACTCGGATTATGCTTTCTGTTTCTTAGTCTTGTACTCCCTCCGTCTCAAAAAGCTTGTTGGCAAGCTTTTTTGGTCGAAGGTAATATAAAAAAACCATCAAAATTACTTCCAACCTTAAAAGTTGTTGGTCACTTATGCCTTTGTTCTTTGTCTCCCCACTTTCTCTCTACGAGACTACCATGTCAAAATCCCACATAGTCGTGCTTTACTTACAAGTGATGTCAACGTGCTCCCTGCGACGCCACGCCATCCCAGGCGCAAAACGCCACGACGGCCGACGGCGTACCCACCGCCGACGACGACTTTACGTTACCGGACGTCGCTGACAGACAGCGGCGACGTTACTGGTCAGGTTAAAAAAGTCAAAGCGAGGTCAGGTCAGAAACGCCCACCTGCAGTGTCAAGCCCCCTCACCAACCCGTTCGCTCACCGGGGACGCCACCCCCCTCCCACCGCCAGGCGGGCCCCGCGCGTCATCCTCCCCACCCACCTTCTCCCCCGCCGCGCCGGTATATTTAACCCCCGCTCCCAAATTCCTCCCTCCCCAGGAGCCGGAGCAGAGCACACCCGCCCACGGGATCCCGGCCCCCCCATTTCTCGCCCCCACGCCACCAGTTCCGTCAGCCCGGAGGCACGCCGGCGGCGAGATCCCATGGGCTCCGTGGCGGCGGACGCGCCGGAGGCGCCGGTGGCGACGGAGACGGTGTTTCCGGTCCAGGCTCCCGGACATCGAGATCCCGGCGCACCTCACGCTCCAGGACTACTGCTTCGAGCGGCTGCCGGAGGTGGCCGCCCGGCCCTGCCTCATCGACGGGCAGACGGGCGCCGTGCACACCTACGCGGAGGTGTCCTTGCTCTCCCGGCGGTGCGCGGCGGGCCTGCGGCGGCTCGGCGTGGGGAAGGGCGACGTGGTCATGAACCTGCTCCGCAACTGCCCGGAGTTCGCCTTCGTGTTCCTCGGCGCGGCCCGGCTGGGCGCCGCCACCACCACGGCCAACCCGTTCTGCACGCCGCACGAGATCCACCGCCAGGCGAGCGCGGCCGGGGCGCGGCTGATCGTCACCGAGGCCTGCGCCGTCGACAAGGTGCGCGCCTTCGCCGCCGAGCGCGGGATCCCCGTGGTCACCGTCGACAAGGTGCGCGCCTCCGACGACGGCTGCCTCGCGTTCAACGACACGCTGCTGCCCGCGGAGCCGCTCGCCGCCGACGAGCAGGTCGACCCCGACGACGTGGTGGCCCTCCCCTACTCGTCCGGCACCACGGGGCTGCCCAAGGGCGTCATGCTCACCCACCGCAGCCTCGTCACCAGCGTCGCGCAGCAGGTCAGCTCAGCCTCAGCCCACTCCCCGCTACGCTTCCGCCTCCATTGCCACTGGCTGGACCGAGCCGCGGATCCTTCGGGGCCAGGGGAGCTTCCAATTTACGTTTCTCGTGGCCTCGCTTTACGCTTTCCAGCTCGGGAAGTTCTTTTCCGCATCACGCGCCTCTCCGTCGGCGGCTCGGCGCCGGAGCCAAGCGGCCGACCAATTACTCCCCTGCTTAAAATAACGCCGCGCCATTTATTACTCGGATCGGATCGGATTGGACAAGGCGACGTGACCCACGGAGGGCCCACCAATCAGCGCCAAGATTCGCACCCACGCACGATCACATTTTTCAATTCAAACTTTGTCGACGCAAAAAAAAGAAAAGTTCATATTGACGGGGAGAACCCGAACTTGCACGATCACGTTTTCAATTCAATTTTTTGATGCAAAAATGGTTCAAATTTGTTGAACATTTGGTTTCTGATTTTTGTGTGTGTGCGTGCAGGTGGACGGTGAGAACCCGAACTTGTACTTCGGCGCGTCGGACGTGTTGCTGTGCGTGCTGCCGCTGTTCCACATCTACTCGCTCAACTCGGTGCTGCTGGCGGGGCTGCGGGCCGGGTGCGCGATCGTGATCATGCGCAAGTTCGACCACGGCGCGCTGGTGAGCCTGGTGCGCGCGCACGGGGTCACCGTGGCGCCCTTCGTGCCACCGATCGTCGTCGAGATCGCCAAGAGCGACCGGGTCACCGCCGCCGACCTCGCGTCCATCCGCATGGTCATGTCCGGCGCCGCGCCCATGGGCAAGGACCTCCAGGACGCCTTCATGGCCAAGATCCCCAACGCCGTGCTCGGGCAGGTTCGTCGCGCACCGGCCCCGCTCTCACACTTCGAATCCATATCCAATGATTGCTTGCTTGGCTATCAGGCACGCCAGCCACTGTGCACTAGCCTAGGTACAGTAGTGTACATACATAACTGTATGGAGTGTTTTGGAGGGCGAGTGAACCTCAGAAGATCGACGGTTGTTGGGGCATCGGGGAAGCGATTGGGATGGGTTGGCTCGCGGTGGCCGGGCGCGCGAGCCAAGGTCGCAGTTTTGGTGGGTGGGTGGCATGGTGGCGTCGTGCTTTTGGGTGCGGGATATGGCGACCGACATCCCAACCTTTACGCTGCGTGACGGCTTCGTCCGAACTGAAGCGAGCGCACGCCACCCCCATGATCCGGGGACGCGGGCGGGTTGCCGTCCCTGCAAGCCAGAGTTGTGCTGGTTGCCAACAAACTGCCTCTCGCCAAGACTTTTTGGGTGGACAAGTCACTCTCACCACGGATTCATCTCGGCCGTCTGAATCTTTTTTACTTAAAGAAACTGCACATCACATGGCTTGGACTGAAATTGTAGCGTGTTGATTGCCAGCAGAACGTGGTGACTGCGAGCTGATGGTGATGATCACTCTGTTTTGCAATGTATGTATTGCGCAGGGGTACGGGATGACGGAGGCCGGGCCGGTGCTGTCCATGTGCCTGGCGTTCGCCAAGGAGCCGTTCGGGGTCAAGTCGGGGTCGTGCGGCACGGTGGTGCGGAACGCGGAGCTCAAGATCGTGGACCCCGACACGGGCGCCT
Organism: Triticum aestivum; assembly: GCF_018294505.1. Classification (NCBI taxonomy): domain Eukaryota; kingdom Viridiplantae; phylum Streptophyta; class Magnoliopsida; order Poales; family Poaceae; genus Triticum; species Triticum aestivum. Next base: position 674,390,980 of record NC_057813.1, on the reverse strand, counting down.
CCCTCGGCCGCAACCTGCCGGGGGAGATCTGCATCCGCGGCAACCAGATCATGAAAGGTACGTACGTCACGTGCCGGCGCATTCTTGAGCAAAATGTCCAACCAAAAATAGCACAGCGCCACCACGTTTGGTCACCGCCCAGGAGTGGCGACGACGTGATCCACTGTTCCATGACTAGTTAGTTGATTAGGTGAGCGAGTGGTTTGCGACTAGTCGCAGGGTAGCTCATGAGTAGACGCTGTGGTAGTAGTACTGCTGGTTAGGTGATCGGTTCCGACTGCTCCGTCTCCAGCTCCGGAGCTCAAATTATTGGCCGCGACTACAGCAACTTCACCCGTTTCTGACAGCACTTTCGGGCTGATAGATAAGTAGGAGGAGTAGCACGTATCGAACATGCTGCATTTCCAGCAGTTCAGTCACCTGCACGCATGTGTGCCCATGTTCCGTCCCCCTCTGCTACTACGTTTGGCCACTAGCCAACGAAAGCACGACTAGGCTAATCTGAGTGCACGGACCAGAGCTTCTTCCACCTTCTGCTCACCTGACCAGATGCTCGGTGCACCGATCGGTCGGTCGGTCTCCAGTTAGGTGTAGTAGCTGGCGACCGGTGAGCCCGCTCCATCCAACCTAACACCCACGCAGCACTAGTAGGAGATGATTCCCTTCTGAAGCACGTCTCCTTGCAGTCCTCTGCAACTGTTGGCAAATCGTCGTCGGCTAGCCCGTCGATGGCGACGGCGTGCGTCAGTCGATGAGCCGGCGGCACCCCTTTGGCTTTAGCAGCAGCATGCGCATCCTGACTACTCTACCATCGGCCCATCGCCGTGCTAGCAATCGTCGCACTCGCGCCTCACACGTCAATAATGGAGTGCGCTGAACTGAAGGATGAGGGCTGAGGCCATACGCATCCCTCAGGTTCAGATGTACTTGCACCGCTTGGGCATTGGCGACAAGGAACCAAGCCGGCAGATGCGCGGGTGTATCCAAAACCTGGCCTTGGCATCTTGCCGCATGTGTCGTCCAGAGCGTCAGCCACCATTTTCACCGAGTCTTCGGATGGCCGACCAGTTCATTTTCTTTGCTCTGCATTCAAGAGAAGCAGAGAGCTATGTTTGGGCTACCAGCCTTTGAGCCTGGCCCATCATGGGACCTACAGGACCCCACTTCGTCTAGTCAGTTTTACTGGACTAGAAAAGATAAGATCTTATCTTTCAGGAAGAAATGGGAGATTTTTGAGGTGCCGCCAATCGGACTGAATGTCCAGCATTTTTGTTCTAGCTAGACTAGAAGGCCGCGCAATCGCACGTCGAAGGTCCCGAATTAAGTTGCAGGCCACGATTGCGCTACATGTACATGGGGTTCCAGCAGTGCTACCAGGCCTCTGAGTAGTACCACAAAGAATCAAACTTGGCATCATCTTCTAGATGGCCCATGCATACTTTGTATAGCTTGCACTCATTGATGCAGCATGCTGGCCATGTGAAAGCATTTTCCCCAAGCACTCCATTCAGAATCCACAACAAACTCCCATATGCATGACCAGTTATCTTTGCTTGAAAGTCTATGCTATGCTCATCTTTCCGTGGGAAATGGCCAAGCTTAGGTCTATCATTAGTTAACATAAGAAAACAAAGCCTGCCTTTCTGCTCGTTTTTAATAGTTACAAGTAGTACCAAGTTGTTTGACCTAGCACATGTGGTGAGGTGGAGATGTTTAGACTTGGCGTATGGATACCTTATACCTTGTACTATGAGTGATTGGATACGTTGTGGCAACAGGCTGTCCTCTGGGCTGTAGCCACCCATGATTGCATACAACTGCACTCTGCACATGATGGCAACTGGATGGGAATACTGATGATTCCTAATTTTGTCCATTTCCTATCTATGCCCCTTCATGCTCTGAAACTAGTAAGGGCAGAAGCAGCATTTCCTCGCTTTACTAATACATGAGAGTTTGCAAACTTTAACCCAGCAAAACTATTTATTTTTTTGCTTCATGATCCCCATATTGATGTAACCCTTCATTACACGGAGTGCGGATTCTTCCTTCTGTTTGAAAACCATCTAAATACATCTAGAATTCGGATATGATCAGCATGTCACTTTCGCAGACAGCTGGATGCGTCTCCACTCTCCAGTGAGTACGACATTGAAGAATTATTCTTTTTTTTCAAAACAATATATGTACTCTCCCAAAAAGATACAAGTACAGCGTACTCTAGTTTGAAAATAAATGGATAAGAACTATTACCAGGTACTAGCATGTCTACCAAGTTTCAAACCTGAAGTTGAGATTCACTCCATTCACTAGTGTTCTTACCAAAGATTCTAGCTATTTTCACTTGGACTGTGTCTGTACTTCATACCGGCCGGACATGCTTAGCCATTAATACATTTATTTGCGGTATATAGAAAAATCTTAATACGCAAAAAGGTGCTCAGAGATATCAACTCATGTAAATGACCAAGCGTATGATTGCAGGTTATCTAAATGATCCGGAGGCCACAAAGAACACCATTGACAAGGACGGTTGGCTGCACACTGGAGACATTGGTTACGTCGATGATGACGACGAGATCTTCATTGTCGACAGGCTCAAGGAGATAATCAAATACAAGGGATTCCAAGTACCTCCTGCGGAACTTGAAGCCCTTCTCATTACACACGCCGAAATCAAAGATGCTGCTGTCGTATCGTAAGTTGATAGACTGTTCAAAGGGATTTAGGATCCATTTGGTTCATGTTCAAAAGTAGGTGATTAAATTTAGCTGGTATTCAATTTTTGCAGGATGCAAGATGAACTTACTGGTGAGATTCCAGTTGCATTCATTGTGCGGATTGAAGGCTCTGAGATAAGCGAGAGCGAGATCAAGCAGTTCGTTGCAAAAGAGGTAATAACGAGTCGCAGTGGCGGACCCAGAAATAAAATGCAGGGTGTGCACACTTTAAAAAATCAACATATATTTTCATTGGCTTGAATGGGCCTTAAAAATCAACTAATTATTACATGGTAAAAGAACATTTTTCAAAATTCTCGGTGTGCCATGGCACACCTGGCACACCCCCTAGGTACGCCACTGACGAGTCGTCCACTTTCCATATACTCAAGTATGACACACAAATAGAGAAACAGACAAAGTTGCCACAAACAGTACATTTTTAACAAAATTCTGAAGAGAGCATAATTTACAACATGTGATTTGTGAACTGTGAGGCATACCGGCCATCCAGCATGTTATTTTACAAGACTGAAGAGAGCATCAAATGTTTGCATTGGTTCCTGTATCTTCACCAATTCAGTGCAGATCTGAGAGTTCAAAAACCTAATAAATTGTGCATTGCTATTACAGGTTGTTTTCTACAAGAGGATCCACAAAGTTTTCTTCGCGGACTCGGTTCCGAAGAGTCCTGCCGGCAAGATCCTCAGGAAGGACCTGAGAGCAAAGCTTGCTGCAGGCATCCCAGGCAGTGGAAGCACACAGTCCAAAAGCTGAGCCCATCTTACACACACACACACACACATACCTCTGTCCAAAGTGATGTAATGTTGTCGATGAAATGGCAATATTATTATTATTATTACATATAGAAGGGCTGGCTGGCACATGGTCGTCGATTCTTTCAATTAGATGGCTAAGTTATATGATTTGTTTGTTCGTTCGATGATGTGTATCATGTCATGTATAGATACCGAACACTTTTTGACAACAAAGGCTGATTATAATGTATACCGCTTATGATTTTATACCACAAGTTGAATTAAACTCATTTGTTCTAGTGGATCGGCCGTATAAGCAGTGTTGGACTGTTGGATGATGCCTGATCAAAACCAGTCCAGGAGAACTGAGTGAATTTCACTGGAATTAGTATGTTTATTGCGTGATGAGACAGTTTTGCAGGGATTTTTTCCCACTGGAATAAGTTCGCCTATTCTTGTGTTCGAAACAGGGCCTATGCATTTTTTGCAGGGCAACAATTTCGCTCTGAAAAGACACTTCATTCAGATGGCTGCTGTTCATAGTATCAACAGAGAAGAGGTTACATGGTCATTATTTTGCGAGTAGAACACTTGTACTATTCCTCAACAACTAACATGATTACAATCAGCTAAAGATAGCTCAACAGATTTTGGGGGTCCAGAACCCAACCAAGTCATAGTTCTACCTTCTGTTACCTCAAAAAAAAAAATTAGTTCTACCTTCTAAACAAGCACGCGCATAATTAGCTAAACAATTGCTTGACTTTATTCTGGGATCGACTGATATGAGTAATACTGGTTCCACGAAGGCTCATAAGGTGCTGGAGGAGGTTACACGGTCTATGAACAATACACGGAGAATACATACATACAGACACACTAATACATATTTTCTGGGGCAAATACGCTACTGCAGTACACACATTCACGTCACACTAGTTTTTTTTTTCCAGAGCAGTCTTCTCACACTAATAGCAACATAACCAAACAGAAGAGAAGCCCAAGAAGAAGTAGTCGCTCGGGCGTAGCCGGGCCGAGTGTCTCTTTCCGGCTCAAGAGCACTAGCTAGCTATCATCGGGAGCCCACCGTGGTGGTGTGGCCGGGCCGCCTACTTTGTGGAGGAGGAACGCTGCGGGTGCGGGCGGGAGAGCGACGGGTAGAGGCGGAAGAGGTTGCGGGCGGAGAGCGCGGAGAGGACGGCGGTGCCGGCGGCGGCGAGCCCGCCGCAGACGAGGCTCCCGGCGACCTGCTGGCAGAAGCGGGTGAAGATGTTGCAGACCTTGTTCCACTGCAGCGCCTGCGCGCCGTCCAGCGCGATCAGGCACGCCTGCGCCGCCGCCACCGTCGCCGCGAACGTCACGTACGCGCACCCCTGCACCGCGCAGACCAGGCACGTCGTCAGGCACATACAGTTAATCTTACGTGTTTTTCAGATCATAATACCAGTAGATTAACTCGATGAATGCTTTTTGGCACTGTTAACACGGTAGTACTCCCTCCGTCCGGAAATACTTGTCATCAAAATGATCAAAAGTGGATGTATCTAGACATATATTAGTTCTAAATACATCTATTTTTTATCAATTTTGATGACAAGTATTTTCGGACGGAGGGAGTAGTAAGGTGTTTTTTTCCTTCTGAAAGACATTAGCAAGTTGAACAGTTAACCGACCGAAATATATCCTGGAATAATCACAGCTGACTCTTAAATTTGTATAAAAATGGTCAATGTTGCAAGCCATATCTCAGAAACCAAATGAACAAACCTCTCTTAAATTTGTGAGCTAACCCACCCACCTGTACGACTATGTGCTGCGGATTGAGTGGATGCAGTCTGCCTCATTTATTATTTGCGTTCTACTGTGTATGCCTAGGTTGATTTCGGGGCCTTTTCACAGAAGTTAGTAATAATTGTGTGTTTGCGTCTACTCCTATCATGAAAAATCAGAAGAGTTCTAGTGCTACAAGTTCATTGAGTGTTGCCGTGTTACGAATGCACGGTAACATCCTACAAAGTTGTGAATTTTTTTGGGAAACAATTGAGTGTGTCATTAAGAAATTTGTCTACAGCCCCATAAAATTTAGAAATCCAAATTAGTTTTAAATGGGAGAAGCAACAAAAGACAATTCTAGGTATATACACAGTATAAAAAAACAACGGATAAACTAAAATGTTAGACACTATTGATAACTAAAGTTGCATAGCTGGTTGCTCCAATCTTGACACAGACAACAAATATGCTATCTACAAGCAGTGTTCTAGAAAGAAACAATAAATAGGATGCTCCGCATCATCCCCGGACATGGTTCTAGACTGGACTGATTTATCCACAAACAGTGTTCTAGAAAGAGACAATAAACGCGCAGAGTATTTTGTATATAAAAGAAAATAGAGAGCTTGTAAAGTTTGATCAAATTTACAAATAAATAAGATTATCGACATGCATGGCACATGGAACTTGATTTATCTAAATCAATTAGAGTACACATAGTTGGACGATGGACATGCATGCATGTGCAGCACCAGTCACTTGGAACTTGAATGCGCCGATCTTTTCCGATGGGGAGCCAAAAATGATTTGGGATGGCCCTATACGTACGCATTGATGGAAGCATGAATGAAAAACAGCGGTGCAGCTGCAACAAATAACGCAGCACCGCAGCGCACTGTCCTGGTCTGATTTGCCAGTCCGGGAGGCCTGCCGTGAGCGGTGAGCCGTTGGTAGATGGCAACGGTGACGGCGAGAATGGAAGATGCCTGTTACCATTTGCAGTAGAATCGTTGTTATCACGACGGGACCGATCAAGATGATAGCTCAGTGCTAACTGTTTCGTGTTCATAGCCTCTGAAAACTGTTTCCTATTCCTGTCGCGGAATTGAAGGTTGTTTGTCCGGTCGCCGTCGGGCGATCAATGAGCTGCAGAGTTAGTGCCTATCTTGTTTAATTCACCGGTGAGTGAGTGCTGATCAGAATTCATGCATGCTGTATAGTGCTTGTGTTGATTAATTAGGCGCCGGGCGCGAACGGTCTCTAGTGTGCGTGGAAATGAGTTTTCACTTTCAGCGAGACGATGAAATCCACTCAATTTCAATGATTTCAGCAAGCGCTAAAATATTTACCTTTCGGTTAAAATATTTCAATGAATTCATTTGCACACAGGAATTCAAATATTTTTCGAGTTAATCATTTTTGTTGAATCTCAAGTGAATGTTTTGGCCACAAACTGAAAATCACTGAATTTCGATGATTTCGGTTGTGTCTGAAATATTTCTGAAACCCAAAGTGACAGAGGGACTGGCCGATCATGGATACCGGAATGGAGACTGTGCAGAAGAAACCTTCAGGGGCGGAGGCGTGAGCAGAGTGATCGGAATAGTGCAGTATGTACTTTGTCTTTTCTTTTTTTTTGAAACAAAAGTATGTACCTTGTCGAGGAGGAAGAAAGCCCATGCCAAGGCCCTGCTGTTGCGGCAGGGGTTGTGGGCGAAGCGGCCGAGGTAGAGGCACCGGAGCAGGTGTAGCAGGTGGTACCCCGCCGCCGCGCCGGCCGCCGCCGTCAGCACCCTGCAGGACACATACGTTACGTGCTCGGCTCGATCACACGTACAGATATCACGGTCGTACGTGCTAGCCAGCTAAGAAGAGCTCACCAGAGGGCGTGGACGTCCTTGACGGTGGCCTTCTTCCTGATGAGCAGCACCGTCTCCGTCTGCGTGTCCAGCCCCATGAGCAGCGCCGACGCCGTCGCCAGGGCGGCGCACGCGCCCCGCATCAGCCCCTCCGCCCTCACCTCCGACGGCCTCCTCCTCCCCGCCTGCGCCGCCGCGTCCATCGCGCTCAACCCAAGCCCGTGCTTAATCGTGACCTCAAGCTAGCTACTGGCAAGTGTTTGTCTCGTGTCTAGCGCACGCACGCCGTGGCCAGCTCGGGCGGGTCACGGGAGTTTTATAGGCGCCGTGCACGGCGAGAGGGCGAGTGGGAAGCGTCTGCTCTAGGGAGTGTGCGATAGCTAGGCGAGAGCATGTGCGCACGGTACGGCGGCGGGGCGACGTGGTCGATCGTGGAGGCGTGCGAGCGGTGATCGGTGTGTGGGTTTAATGCACTGCGCGGTTAACTTCTCTGACCGCCCAACCGATCGAGTGATCGACAGGCAAAACGACAGACAAGGCTCGGATGGGTCGTCAACTGAAATTGGACACTCATGGTGCTACATCCTGTCAACGAATTAGATCATGCAATTGCTTTTAGGACAAGGCTGGGATCGGCTAGGTGCAATTGCGCCGTAAGGGAGTATAATCAAATTTTTACTGCCTTTTAGCTTTTTATAAGGGATCGGTTAGAAATGCCCTTACCGCTCCAAACAAACTACATGTAGGAAGAAAGGGCATCGCTTGAAGTCGTCGGGGCCCTCAACCGTGAAAGAGGTGACGAAGCCGTGCACGACAAAACGGATGCTTCTAGGCGGCACATTCATGCTCCTTGGCGAGGCACTCCGCTTTTGCTGCGTTGGCCGCCTCCTCCTTGGTGAGCCGCTCGGACTCCTCAAGGCTGAGTCGCATGCCTTGCCATTTCTGCAGCGGCAGTTGCGGGTGCCTGTCTCCGCCGTGGTCAAGGAATGACGGATGTTGCTGCGAACCAGCTCGTCCTTCAAGTGTGAGGGCAGGGCAACGGGTGTAGATCTGTATGGCCGACAGATGGCGGACCGGCTAGATCCGGCCCGAGGCGCATGCCTTGCATGATGAGCTGCCCCGCCTCCGACTCAAGGAGCCACGGCCACAGGCTCGACAATACCGACATCGGCACTAGCACTGCCAAGAGGAGCGGGGCCGGAGGTGACGGCCCAAAGATCCAAGAGCCGCCGGGCCACAGAGGCGAACGCGGACCGCTGCGAACCGACGCCGTCAAGCGCGAAGGAGAAGCCCCACCGGGCCACCGGGGGGTGCATGGAGGAGGGGCCTGCCGGGCCACAGGGAGTGAATGGAGGGGGGAGGAGCCGCCCTTATCAACACGTGACTAACAAGTAGTCACTCCGCTGACAATATCATGAGTTAATTCGAGCAGGGTTGGATCTCAAAAAAAAAAAAAATCAACACGTGACTAACGGAGGGCAACTCGGATGGCGAGCTAGCTCGTCTGGCTACGCCACGAGGGCATCCTAATCATCGGGTTGGCTTCGGACGAGGTGCCACTTTTGGAGACGAGTAAAGCATAAGTTGCTAGGGTTTGATCTGGGCGGGGGTTTTGTGGGATCAAGATAAGCCAGCATGGTCCACATCCTACATGGTTGCCACGCCCAAACGCTCCTATATCTGCCCAACATATATATTGACATGATATAAGGAATGACAGACAAGGAGGCAGATTTTTGGTCTATGGGGACATCTACACTCTATATGGAATTCTTTTAGTAATTCAACAAAAAGTCAAAAATTCCTGAAAGTACTTTTGAAATAAACTTGACCTTTTATTGTAGTCGTGAGAAAAAAAAATCCACAAAAAAAAAATCTCCCTTTGACTTCTTTAAAAATACATTTTTTTGGTCAAAATAGTGTGAATAGTGACCTATAATAGTAAATAAATTTTGTCTTCTTTTTGCTGTGAAGTCAACTTTGTTTTTTTTGTTAAAATTTATATACTAGTGCAAAAGTAAGTCAAGTTTTTTGTAAAAATAGTTCTTACCTATTTTGATCTTTTATTAAAATATTAAAAAACAATTCCCATATAGGGTGCATATACAACCAGAAATCAAAGTGTATTTCCCTCACAGACAACCTGATTACTACAGTACCAGAGCTAGAACGAACTGCAATGCTCGTAGCAGCGGAGCGTGCGTAGACGGCAACAGCAGAACAGTTACAGCACTGTTCGAATTTGCTAGTACTGCTACATCCATTAACTGCCTGCCTAGCTTTGCCCTCTGCACAGGGCACCTCACTTTCAGATAGCAACCAGAGAATTCATTCATCCATCCATCCTTCCCGATCTCTGGCACCCAAACAAATTCAGCCGCATGGATTATTATTATTAATAGTGCTCCAGCCCTCCATACACGTCTACTACTGTAGCCGTGTAGGCAGCAGTACAGGTAAGTAATTTGTTGAGCTGACGAACTTACATGATTCAGGGGCCTTCCTGCTGAGCCACCGGAACTTGAGACTGAAATGAATTTGGCACCTGATTGATCTTGTAGTGTAGTACTATTTTCATTACCTTCAGAGAGTGCTGACATTTCTCCATGGCTTGGGCGATCTGGCGTATCTTGAGAATTGATGGAGCCTGGAAGTTAGGTGTACTTTGTGTGTGTGTGTGTTCAGACACTAGACACTGTTATTATCCTAATTGATGGCGGAAACAGTGTTCAATTAGGTGTGTCCTTTCGTATTATCAATGGCGGCTACAGTCGGTGTACGTGTTGATCAAGGGCTACGTTTCACCAACGGCGGTTGAGTTGGGGCAAGCTTAAGGGTGGTACAATTGTTATCACTACAACATCATATCGCTCTTGAAGAGAAGAGAAGAAGAGAGAGCGTCAGGTGGCTGGTTTCTGGCCATGGAGAAGCCGGGCACGAGCAATTGTTCTTGCTTTGTTAAACTGTCAGTAGTTCAAACTACAGCCTTGGTTTTTGCTGAAGATCTATGTTTTCCTATTGCAGAGCTGACAGCGCCTTCATTCATTCATCCCCAAAGATGACAACCTCTTCTTTTCCGGAAAGAAGCAAAACATTACCATTGCGCTGAAGGAAAACAAAACAAGAAAATCTCACAATAACGGACAAATTCAGAAGACAAGCTTACTGTAGCTAGATTTAGTGGCAAACAATCATGATGCATGCATGTGAGCCATGTATTATTGTCATTTGAGAGTTAATTGAGGGCCTGGGGCTGCCCTCAATTAAAGCTGCTGCCTTGTGACCATGAGGTCACGGATTCAAGTCCTGAAAACAGCCTCTTGCAGAAATGTAGGGAGGCTGCGTACAATAGACCCAAAATGGTTGGACCCTTCCCCAGACCCTGCGTAAGCGGGAGCTACATGCACTGGGGCTGCCTTTTTTAGAGTTAATTGAGGGCCCCTCCATTCATGGGGGGACGACTGGTACAGAGATGCATGCTTGTATATAGAGTCTCTTGTATATACACTTCACTTCGCTTACTCCTACAGTCCTACTTGTGCGAGCGGTCCCGTTACGGATGCAGGAACTCTGTACATACAGTTATGGCTTGGGAATTTTCTTTGAAGTCTACTTTAGGACATCTCGAACACTGACCCTTAAATCAGACACCGTATCCATTCGCAAACCAGGTCTGGACACTGATACTGGAGCTGATCATCTAAGCCTATACTATAAATATCCGGCTCAATTAACTTAGAAAAAAAAAGATTATTAGCTTTTAGTGTGACGGAAGGCTACTAATCATAGAGCTCCCGTAGCTTCCGTCAAATCTAGCCCGGTTAAATCATGACTACTAAGCATCAAGCAAACTTTGGCTTCCGCAAAGGTGCTCCAACTGGCTCGATGTAATTCGTATCTGCTTGATGTTAATATATTCTCTCTTTGAAAAAACTGTTTCAACTAGTGTACCTTTCGCCAAATGCAAATATACTAGGTAGTACTACATTCCGCTAAAATGCTAGCTATCCGTTGTAATTAGCACAATGCATTCCGCTAAATACTAGCCATCATGATAGACGCAAAATAGAGATAGTGTGTGGTGGCTTTTGATTGGGCACGCGATGTATGGACCACACCAAGTCCTCCTTTGTTTGCGTCTGGTTTGCGAAAACGGAGGTACGAAAACGTCGGCGGACAAATCCAGGACTGAGTTTGATGACAAATTGCATCCGGACAACATGTCCTGGACACTTGCGGGGTGTTTGAGAATCCACTTTGGAGATGTCCTTAAAGTTTAGACCATATATATCTATCTCCAAGCGTACGTGCTCAGTTTTCGCAGTGTTCTGTACTGTTTGCAATCTTTTGGTCATGTTATTTTCCAGCCATGCTTTTGACACCAAAAAAACTGTACACACACACGCACGCACAATAATTAGTCACCCATCAATTCATGTGTGTAGGCACGATGGCGATGGAGCGGAATAGGGCATCCCTCTCTGACAGCTAAAGCTGAAGAAGCTGGAGAGCTCCGGCCGGAACAAATTGGTTGGCGAGTGGAGCTTAATTAAATGCCACTTTACCCCATGCGAAAGCGCAAGACCGATCGATTGAAGCATCAGGCTAGCCATATTGGGGTAACATAAATAATATCATGCACTTGGAACTTGCAAACATGCTTATATGGCAGGCAATTAAAGAAGAGAGAGATGGTTATAGTACTAATATAGATAGATACCGTAACATAATAAATGTGATACTACCATGTGTCATGCATGGCAATAAATGAGATCACCTATGATACTATGCACTATAGAGGTAGTAATATAGAAGTTACTCTCCACTATGATACTATGATACTATGCACTATAAAAGTTACTCTCCACTATGACCAGCCTCATGCGTCAAGGGACCAATCCAATCTGCGACCCCTCGAATGAAAATTTTAAAAATAGCCAGTAGCTCGCCCTGAAAGCGATGCACCGATCATCCGCGAGCGCGCGTTAATGCCGCGGCGGCCGGCGGTTGATCGACGGGCCATCGGGCACGCCGCGCGCATCGCGTGGTCGACCGAGGGCGAGGGGGACGTGGGCCGCGGTCCTGCGCCTGTAGCCGGAGGTTGGCTACGTAAGTATGTGTAGCTCGCTCCAGGGAGGTGGCCACCGCTGGCGCTGGGCGGCGCATGGGAGACGAGTGCGCGCGCGCGCGCATGCGTGCTGCTGGCATGTCTATTGTTTTTTCGCGTGGAACGTGTCTGTAATCAATGACAATGAGCAAACTATAGCTAACTGCGTAGGCGCACGGCAACCGCGAGATGGACGGATCAGCGAGCGCGCGTGCGTGCATGCATGCCGTGTGGATCATTCCATGCCATGTACTCCGTAGTACCACAGAGCATGCGCGCGCGCGAGATGGGTGGGTGGATGGATCAGTCAGACAAGTAACTTTGATTTGGGACGCCGCCGGCGAGTTTGCACTAGGTAGGTACACGTGTTGCACGGGGATGGGAGGAGGAGTCCATGTATATACGTATATACGCGAATAAAGTACGAAGTAGCATTGCCAACATTGTACAGTACGTAACAAACACTCGTGGCCCTTGGCTGTTAGGCTCAGAGAGTTCTGGCCTTCTGGGACCTTCAGTGTCATTAGTGCGGCGACGTTAAGCAGGGCAAGTTATGAAGCTAGCTCCCAGCCGCCAACGCCAGAATCCGGCGCCCATACGGTGCCATATTACTCGCCTGGTCGCCTCGCGCGAAGCAACCAGGACGAGGAGGGAGGAAACCGGGGAGGGAGCACGGTGACCGAGGTGCAACAGGGGTGACTGATGAGAGCGCGGGGACTGCCTGGTGTCTCTCGGCCTCTCCAATCAGAGTTCGGAGGACCCAAAAGAAACAGAGTAGAGGTCTTGGATTGACACGGCTTGACGGCTACGTTGTACACCAAGGGTGTTTTTCTCGGCTGTGACCTGAAGAGGAACTCACAAGCTTGGTCTTTCTCCACGCAAGACGTTCTGGATCAAGCAGTTCAAGATCAGCAAAGCAAAGCAGATTGTATCTCCAGGTCCAGGTAACGAAGTCCGTCCAAAACTGTGTGAAATCCGGCAGAGTAGATAAAAGCGCAAGCAACATCCATTTACTTTATATATAGCCAGTAACTAATCGCCGTAAAGCATCGTAACCGGCACTAGCACAGAACAAAAGAATGCAAAAAAAAAAAAAACTCATGCATGTTATCACTGTGCAGTATACACAGATCACCGCATACTCTGCAGCAAATACTTCCTCCATCCCAAAATAAGGGTCGTGTTTTAGTTTCAGGGAAACTTATTTTGGGACAGAGGGAGTACGTAGCAATGTGTGCTATGCGCACTGGATGAGGAGCATCAATACGGCACACTAGGCAGTCCTTTGTTACGAAAACACTTTATTCAGGTTAAATCCGAGTACAAGTAATATCCACTAGCAACAGACTCTCACCATGGCTATATCCCGATATAGCCATGGTGAGAGTCTGTTGCTAGTGGATATTACTTGTACTCGGATTTAACCTGAATAAAGTGTTTTCGTAACAAAGGACTGCCTAATTTGCTATCCTGAATGCAACTAATCGCCGTCAAGCATCGTAGCCGGCAGTACTGCTTACAAAGCAGTATAATCACCTGTCCCGCAGATGCTGTTCGCTATGAAAAATTGTGATGTCTAGGCAGGTAATGCTATCTCCTTCCCCGTGCATATGCTATCACTGTACAATATATACACGTTGTATATCGCTAACAAAAAGAAGTACGTAGCAGTTCTGCACCGGATGCAGGAGCAGTAATACGGCGCACGCGCACCCCAACACTCGGTAGGATGTCACTGAAATGTTGCCTGGTGTTGGATCAGTTCACAAGCACTGGAAGAGGGTTTTACTCCTCCAATTCGTTGTATGATGATGTGTTCACTTGTCTTCTGCTGTGCCGCTACCCGATCATCTTCAGCCCCATGTACCTATTCGATGTCAATAAGCCAGGCGATCTTGTCAATTACTATCTCAATTAGTAGTACAACATTGCTCAAAATAAACAACAGAAGAACTATATCCCCCAATTCATACCTGCCCATCATCATCATCACCATGCGAAGAGACTGCGTGCCGGTGACCTAGAAATCCTTGTCAACCACCCTTCCAACCACACACCCTCAATGGTAATGCCACAGCGTGGCCATGGTCCGCCTGCAGAATTCCGCAACGGCCGTGTTGTTTGTGCTCCAGTCGACTGGCAGGGTCGCCCCAACAATCTTGAAGTCCCTCCTGGCGCGCCCTCTCCTGCCTTGTCTCACCAACCCAACTGACGAACGGAATATGTCCATCATTATGCTCTGGAGCACTTGTGGCACGCGGCGCATGCCCACGATGCATTGTGCCAGGCCCTCGGGGCAGCTGAAGTAGTTGAAGCGCGAGCAATGCTACACCTACGAAGAAGTTACGTTAGGTATTATGTAATTACCTAGTTGGCAAATTGTGATTGGGAGTAGGGGGAGGAGGGGGCGACCCCCTGAATCAGGGGGTAAAGAGAATTGTTGAAGGAAAGTTACGCAGCCTTTCGTAACTTGCCTGCTAGGTGTAGGATTATTCGTTGAAGCGCACACGGGGTGTCCATGAAAAAACCCATAGGTTCCCAATTTTAAAAAAATTCCAGCCAAGATGACGGATCCAGCCGTAGGTGCCTCTACATGGGCTTCGTGTAACCAAGTCTGACTCAATGTAAGTCATCCTAGATGTAGCATGATTCGGGTCTCCATAGGTTGGGTGATGATACCCATAGCGAGCCTTCGAATTATGGGCGAGGAACATTCTACTCCATAAAGCGAAAGTTCATTTGCAACATTTTTGTTTTATGTTATTTATTTTGCACTCTCGTTACTTTTGTTGCGACCACAGATTGCTCTTCTCCACCACCATACTAGTCCTACTAATCCCAGCAGATACCAAAATAGTTAGTTCACATAAGGCCGGTGAAACTTGTGTGCGTCAGAAATGCGCACATTAGCACTCTTTTCTGCTCCTCGTTTGGGGCACAAATGCTAGACAACTCTGCGTGTCTTGCAAGTTCTCAAGCGATTTTCTGAAGTTGTTGTTGGGGAGCTCAGCGCTGAGTGTTAGTTCTGTAACTAATTTTCAGGTATTACTATTGTAGATGCTCGCTCTAGCAGATAGAGGTTCTACCCGCTTGGGGAAAATGTATTTACTAGACTATATTGAAAAGAACCCCATTGGGAAGACGTCAAGAATTCATGAAAAGATTACAAAAATCTCAAACTACCAAGGTTAGCTCTTTATTTGCAAAGATCAACTCCAAGAAAAGACCAACTCCAAAAATGAGAACGATACTGAGGGGGTATGGTGCACCATCTAGATTGGTCGCTAAATCTTCTATTTTTTATCCCGCCAATTATGCTACATTTTTCTTTATAAATACAGAACTTCTTTGCGAAGTACAAAATCACTCTTTTTGAGGAAAAGAAGATGAAGACCCTCAAGCACACCTACCATAAAAAATGTATAAAAATTGGAGGCAGTTGGAGCCTGCGCGCCTCATCCAGAGCACAAGACGGCCAACCATACGACCGCCTCCTGGTCAACTACTTCACCCTCGTGGAGTCGGATCGGGGATCAGATGCCCGCAGCCTATAGAAACGCATCCAGAACACATAACCCTAGCCTCCGGAAGGCATCCGGAGGGGTAATCAGTCCAAGGACTTCACCGCCGCAACGCTACATCAAGAGGGCTTCACCATCATCACTAGTAGAAAAAGGGGCAAATTTGAGACACATTAGTGCCGGTTCAATTTTGGGCCGCCACTAATGTGTCCATTAGTGCCGGTTCCAATGGCTAGCCGGCCGCTCTCATTAGTACCGGTTCGTGGCGAACCTTTAGCACCGGTACTAAAGAGAGTGGTGGCAGGATGTTGTCAGTCTGGGGCCCGTTCAGCACCTTTAGTACCGGTTCGTGGCACGAACCGGTACTAAAGGTCGACGTACATAAACCCTTCGTCCACCCGAGCCATTCTGTTCTTCCCCTTTCCCCTCACTTCCTCTGTTCTTTCCCTCTCTTCCTCGAGCTCCTCACAAAGTTTGCCCAAAATTTGTCAAGATTTGAAGGCCCCCATCCATTCAAATGATCACAAAGGTTATCAACTTTGTCCTTTCAACTCTCATTGCTAGATTAGCTCTTGCAATGCTTTGTATAGTGATTAATTTGGGAGGAATTATATTTGCTAGTATTTTATTTATATGCAATTTGAGGTCAAAAATAACACTTAGTTTGCATATGTAGGTGTGGTTTACTTAGTGCCTTCTAAATCTCCGTCATAACCACCGTCGATCGCCCGCACCGTCCCGTCGCCGGCACCACCTTGTGGTGAGGCTCTTGTTCATGAATGTTTTACATTGCCAAATTCATGTTTGTGTGATTTGGATATATAGTTACTCGTATAATTGTCTTACCCATACGTTGTTTGTTATACATAGTGTCATGGTTTTGATATCCGTCCCCGTCGGCCCTCGTCCTTGTTATGATTCGAATGTGTTATATTCTCTTTTAAAACTAGTTGTTGCATTTCGTGTTTATGACAAATTATGCACATCAAGTTGACATAGATATTTTTATCTAGGAGGTATGTGAACCGGAAATTCCAACTGACCCTATTGTCAAGAGGTTAAATTTAGTTGAAAGAGAAAACAAGTATTTGAAAGAAAAATTGAAAAGAATTGAGGGGGAGAAGATGGAATTGGAGTTGCATGTTGCCGATGTCGTCGATGATCACAAGATCAAGATGAAGAAAATGAGGTTGAAGATTAGAAAGATTAGAAAATATGCCATTGATAGTGTGGCTTGGTATCATTATGCTGTTGGATCAATTGTTACCTTAGTTGCGATCTTGATCGCATTTGTTGTTGCATTTAAATTCTTTAGCTAGAGAGTTATTTGTATGTTGCATTTAATTAAGTGTTGTATATAAACTTTATGTATGAACTTGTATTAATTTGGTCTATTCGGTGTTGTGTATAATGAAGATATGAGCCAACAATGGATGTATGATGATCGATGCTCTCTCGGGTTCATTAATGGCGTGCATACTTTTCTGCTTGCCGCTGAGGCAAACAAGCGGGCGGATGGTTTTATGCCTTGTCCATGTGCTGGCTGTAAGAATGGTCACTATTACTCTATGTCAAGAACCATTCACGTCCACCTATTTGAGTCCGGTTTCATGCCCCACTATAATGTTTGGACCAAGCACGGAGAAAGAGGGGTTATGATGAAAGACAATGAAGAAGAAGGGGACGACGACATCTATCCGGGCCATGGGTTCCCTGAATACGATGATACAACAATGGAGGAAGAAGCTGAGCCGGTAATGCGGGAACAAGCTGAAGAAGAGGCATCAGATGAGACCGCTGATGATCTAGGTCGTGCCATTGCCGATGCAAAGAGAAACTGCGCAAGTGATTTGGAGAGGAAGAAGTTGCAGCGCATGTTAAAGGATCACAAGAAATTGTTGTACCCGAATTGCGAAGCTAACAAAAAAAGTTGGGCACCACACTGGAATTGCTGCAATGGAAGGCAGAGAATGGTGTATCTGACAAGGGATTTGGAAAGTTGCTGGAAATGATAAAGAATATGCTTCCAAAGGACAACGAATTACCCGAGAGTACGTATGAAGCAAAGAAGGTTGTCTGCCCTCTAGGGTTAGAGGTGCAGAAGATACATGCGTGCCCTAATGACTGCATCCTCTACCGCGGTGCGTACGAGGATTTGAACGCTTGCCCGGTATGTGGTGCATTGCGTTATAAGATCAGTCGCGATGACCCTGGTGATGTCGAGGGCAAGCGCCCCAGGAAGAAGATTCCTGCCAAGGTGATGTGGTATGCTCCTATAATACCACGGTTGAAATGTTTGTTCCAAAACAAAGAGCATGCGAAGGCGATGCGGTGGCACAGAGAAGACCGTAAGAAAGACGGAAAGTTGAGAGTACCCGCTGACGGTTCGCAGTGGAGAAAATCGAGAGAAACTATAGGGAGGAGTTTGCAGGTGACCCAAGGAACGTATGGTTTGGTCTAAGCGCAGATGGCATTAATCCTTTTGGGGAGCAGAGCAGCAACCATAGCACGT
This sequence comes from Triticum aestivum, assembly GCF_018294505.1. Lineage (NCBI taxonomy): Eukaryota > Viridiplantae > Streptophyta > Magnoliopsida > Poales > Poaceae > Triticum > Triticum aestivum. The sequence goes on along the minus strand of NC_057813.1, from coordinate 674,372,727 downwards.
GGCATGTGACTCTATGTTTGTATAACCTTCCTCCTTGGTTGTGCATGAAGCAGAAGTTCATTATGATGCCAATGCTCATCCAAGGCCCTAAGCAACCCGGCAACGATATTGATGTGTACCTAAGGCCATTAGTTGAAGAACTATTACAGTTGTGGAATGGAACAGGTGTACGTGCGTGGGATGAGCACGGACAGGAAAAAATTGACCTAAAGGTGTTGCTGTTCGTGACCATCAATGATTGGCCTGCTCTCAGTAACCTTTCAGGACAGACAAACAAGGGATACCGCGGATGCACGCACTGTTTGGATGATACCGACAGTATATATTTGGAGAGTTGTAGGAAGAATGTGTACCTGGGACATCGTCGATTTCTTCCGAGCAGGCATCCCGTAAGAAAGAAAGGCAAGCATTTCAAAGGTGAGGCGGATCACCGGACGAAGCCTCGCCACCGTACTGGTGCTGATGTACATGATATGGTCAAGGATTTGAAGGTAATCTTTGGAAAGGGTCCTGGCGGACAACCTGTTCCGAAGGACGCTGACGGACGCGCGCCCATGTGGAAGAAGAAATCTATATTTTGGGACCTGTCCTATTGGAAAGACCTAGAGGTCCGCTCCGCAATCGACGTGATGCACGTGACGAAGAATCTTTGTGTGACCCTGATTGGCTTCTTAAGCGTGTATGGGAAGATAAAAGATACACCAGAGGCACGGGAGGACCAACAATGTATGCACGGAAAAGACGGCATACATCAGGGTCAGGCCAGCTACGCTCTTACCAAAGAAGAGAAGGAAATCTTCTTTGAATGCCTGCACAGCATGAAGGTACCGTCTGGCTTCTCGTCGAATATAAAGGGAATAATAAATATGACAGAGAAAAAGTTCCAGAACCTAAAGTCTCATGACTGCCACGTGATTATGACGCAACTGCTTCCGGTTGCATTGAGGGGGCTTCTACCGGAAAACGTTCGATTAGCCATTGTGAAGTTATGTGCATTCCTCAATGCCATCTCTCAGAAGGTAATCGATCCAGAAATCATACCAGGGTTACAGAATGATTTGATGCAATGTCTTGTCAGTTTTGAGTTGGTGTTCTCACCATCTTTCTTCAACATCATGACGCACGTCCTAGTTCACCTTTGCGAAGAGATTAACATTTTGGGTCCTGTATTTCTACACAATATGTTCCCCTTTGAGAGGTTCATGGGAGTCTTGAAGAAATATATTCATAACCGTGCTAGGCCAGAAGGAAGCATCGCGAAGGGCCATGAAAATGAGGAGGTCATTGAGTTTTGTATTGACTTTATTCCTGACCTTAAGCCGATTGGTGTTCCTGAATCGCGGCATAAGGGCAAACTGGATGTAAAAGGCACGCTAGGAGGGGATCAAATAATATGTATGGACGAGCATTCTCTTACTGAAGCACACTACACAGTTCTACAGAATTCCGCCTTGGTGGCTCCGTATATGGAGGAACACAAGAATTTTCTACACTCCAAACACCCGGAGAAGTCTGACGACTGAATTACACGTGAACAAATAAGGACTTTCGCCGGTTGGTTGCAGAAACACGCCATGCATGATGGCGATATTGAAGATGACCTATACTCGATGTCCCAGTTACCATCTTCGAATATAATGACTTTCAAAAAGTACCAGATAAATGGGAATACATTTTACACGATCACCCAAGATAAGAAGAGCACCAACCAAAATAGTGGTGTCCGCTTTGATGCAACAACCAACACGGGAAAGGAAACATATTATGGTTACATAGAGGACATATGGGAACTTAACTATGGAGGTGGTTTGAAGGTCCCTTTGTTTCGGTGCAAATGGGTCAATATGACACGAGGCGGGGTAACGGAAGACCCGCAGTTCGGAATGACAACAGTGGATCTCAACAATCTTGCGTATGCAGAAGAACCATTCGTACTAGCCAATGATGTGGCGCAAGTTTTTTATGTGAAAGACATGTCTACCAGGCCGAGAAAAAGAAAAGATAAGGAAGCGAATGGATCATACGACGATCCAAAGCGCCACATAGTTCTTTCAGGAAAAAGAAACATCGTGGGAGTGGATGAAAAGACAGACATGTCAGAAGATTATGAAAAGTTTGATGAAATTGCTTCATTCACAGTGAATATTGACCTGAGCATCCAGTTAAATGATGAAGATTTTCCATGGCTACGGTGCAAAGGGACACACGCGAAGAAAAAGTTTCACACCCAAAGATCCGGGATGTGATCGGCTTCACTATCTTCACTTTCTTCTGTGTTTCACACACAAGAGGGAATCTCTGTAATAGTTAGAATAGTTATGTGTTATTCACAAACTAGTGATTCACACAAATTTCAAATAATTCAAAATTTAAACTATTCAAATTTAAAAACTACCGGCACTAACGAAAAGTTTGTAATTTTTTGTACCTAAAGCAAAAATATTCAGAAAGAAACTCTAAATACAGCAAAAACAACTCAAAACTAAATAAAACAAAAATAAATAAAGCAAAAAAAATTAAGAAAATAAAAAAGCCCACCTACTGGGCCAAAGCGGCATGCATACGACTAGAAACACAAGCTTCCATTGGGCCAGGATGCAGGCTCCGCAAAGGCCCAGTAGGCCCACAGGACATCACTGAACAGGTAGGCCCAGTAGGCCTGCTTAGGAGAGGAGCTCGAGAGAGCTACCGCACTGGGGCTTATAAACCAATGCGGTAGCCCCTCGACTAGCAAGGGGGGACTAAACTTGTCGCACCGCACTGCGCCAGCGCACCCCCTTTAGTACCGGGTGGTGGTTGCAACCGGTACTAAAGAGGGGGTCTTTAGTACCGGTTGGTGCCACCACCCGGTACTAAAGGGGGTGCGCTTCCCGCCGCTTGGCCTGGCCAAAACAGACCTTTAGTACCGGTTGGTGGCACCAACCGGTACTAAAGGTCCATCCTATATATACAACAGTTGAAATTTTTCACTTCCCTCTCTG
>NC_057813.1:674354215-674369406 GCF_018294505.1 Triticum aestivum | reverse complement strand
CGCCCCGTCGTCGCCTCGCCGGTGAGCTCACCCCAGCCGCCATGTTCACACACACACACATGTACACATTACACACACACACACATTATAGAGTTTTAGTTATAGATTTTTTTTCTGTTTTTTAGTTATAAAAATGTTAGAAATTGTTCTGTTTTGTAGTTATAGAAATATTTTTAGAATTGTTAATTATATAGAAATATTTTTAGTTACAGAAATATTTATAGAAATGTTAGCAATTTTTCTGTTTTTTAGTTATAGAAATATTAGAAATGTTAGTTATATAACCAGAAATGTTAGAAATTTTAGAATTAGTTTTAGTTAGATGAATTAGATTAATGTCAAATTGTTAGAATTTGCATATATATAATGTTAGATTAATGTTACTTTTTGCGGGCATATAGTATTTGTTCTCGACGATATGCCCGGCCCGCATCCTCGCTGTCGACCCGTTCGTGACGACGTCATGCTTCAGAGGACCCATGCGGAAAAACCGTTCCCCAGCTGTGAGAACAGGCGGCGCAAGCGATCCCCCCGCTTGTTGTGTCAACAACACATGAGAGGAGTACGCGCGCCAAATATTATTGTGGGCAAACCGTTAGCAATCCCTAGCAGGGCAATGTGGTAATAACGGAGGAGCATATAATGCAGGCTGAAATGCTCAAGATCTCTGTTGGACAACTCCTCGAAATCGAGCCCATGTCTCCGCTTAGAGAATCAGAAATAAAACGGAAATATGTCCGGGGCCAACCTTTGGTCCATCCAGACAAGGTCAAGGACCTTCCAACGAGAATGTATGAATTGCATCAATGGTACATGAACATTACCAAGATTTCCAATCGAGAGTCCCTCATGGTGAATGTCAAGCATGAGCATTATTACCATGAGAAAGCTCCGGCCGTTGAGTATTCAGAACTATTTCAGTTATACAATCAAGACGCACTCGACAAGTCTATCATCAGTTGCTATTGTCTATAAGTGATTTCTTTCTGTAATTTAAGTCTCAAGCTAGTTATGTAGTAATAATTTTGATTAATCATTACATGTAATTATCCTCACTATATTCTTTTCTGTGGTATTATATGCAGGATGAAGATGTATGAAATGAAAAAATCTGGACGCTATGGCATTGGGTTCATTGACCCAAATACCATTAATGAGTACATATGACCCAAATTCCATAATTCATATCAATACATCTTCATCCTCTACATTGGTATTGATGCGCTTCAAGAACTCTAGCAATAAGTGCATCATCACCATCACCATCACCATCACCATTACCATCTCATTCCTATCCATCTGTAATACAGTAGTTGGAGTGGATTCAATCGTGTATTACCTTTGTGAACTCATCATGATCATCATAATTCATCTCGCTTCAATTATGCCCTCGATGCACAAGTAGTTTCCCTAGTTCTCAGGGATATGAAGGAAACCCTAGTATGTAATAGATCATTTGGTATTAGAATCTAATATCCTCTTTAGGTTGGAGGTACAATTGCAAGCTCTCTGACCAGTCCTGGTACCCGGTGACTCAGAAACCTTCATTGACTCCAGAAGAGAAGATGCGGCATGGTACAAGCCATCATACCAAGTATCCCTGAAACTCCAGTTTGCATTTTACATGCAATACGGCGTGTGATACAAGCACAAGCGCTTGTATCCGTGCTCGTACCACGTGAAATTTGGTTCTTAAGAGTCCAGCGGTGGAGATAAGGGCTATTCCAGCCATTACTTTGTGGCTCCCTCTCTCCTCTCTCATACTCACACCCTAAATCCTGGCAAACCTTCATTTTTTCACCATTTTGCTTTGTTTGAGTCGGGGAATCTTCTCCACAGTAAGTTTCTCCCATGATGCATGGTTTATTTTTCTGCAATCCTTGGTTATTTCTCTTGCATTATAAATTTAGATGAGAATGGTAATACTTTGATTTCTCGTTTAATTTAAATGTTAGAGTTTGTAGAAAATATATGAGAATGATTATATGCATTGCATGAACTTGAAACCTACAAGGAGATCACCCACAAGTTCCTTGCCACCTTCAAGGATAAACTCGATATCAGCCAGTGGTGGAATGTGGGTTAACAGCGGATAAGTGACAACGATGATGCCGACTCACATGGACTGACCGTCAGCCTCTGCCCAATTAGTGCATATTGTGTTATTTATTTTTATTTCATTTTCTTATCTTGTTGTGTAAGTTCAAACATTAAGTTGTTTCATTTTACCTATCGGAGATGAAACTGATCCCAAATTGGGGAGGAACTAATGGTTGAGTTCCCGGTTCTCTAGAGTTTACTTAGAATACCACCAATTTATACTAAAAACTTTTACTTTTTGTAAGTCACATTTTAACTAAATCTTATATTTGAATATAAACTTCACATACAAGTTTAATTAATATTTCTCTATTTTGTTTAATAAGATTGAAAACAAAAATATATTCATCATAATCTAAATCGTGGTTCAGAACTATAAAATTCATCAATCGTGTGCAAAAGTAGAACTATATTTTGCAAGGAAATAATAATATTTACTGCCTCAGTTTGGAATTTTAGTTCAATTGAATTATGCTAACCTAAGAAAAACACAAAGATATGACAAAATCATATTTATCCACGGATTATCTTGCGACGCTTGGATTTAGTGTAGTGTGTTTATATCAATTTTAGTACTTCTAAATATCTTGATAAAGTTTTCTACAATGTACGGGTCCAACAAATATCCTAACAAATATTTGTTGACTAGCTTAGTTGCAGACACTAAAAGTTTCTGGAGCATGTGAATGTGTACAAGTTATCATTCATCAGTGTCACTTCTCTCGCCTTGGTCGAATGGTATTGTTCATTTCTTGTGACGGTGAATCTTCGCCTTAGCGAACATCCATGCCCATTCCTCTGTCCATGTAACAATATTATGTAGCCAAGTATCAAACTGCGCTTGGCTTTAAGGTGTAAGAAAATATATGATGTAGCTACCCGACTTTACTTTTCGTGCTTTTTGAAGGTGGACAAACGTAACCTGAAGAGGAACTCACAAGCTTGGCCTTTCTCTACGCAAGACGTTCTGGATCAAGCTGCTCCAGGCTTCCAGGTTAGCAAATGAAATTGTATCTCCAGGTCCAGGGCAAGAAAGTCGGTCCAAAACTTTACGAAATTCGGCAGTCAGGGGAACGCTTTGTTCAGACTAGATAAAAGCACAAGCAACATCCATTAGGATGCAATTAGCCCTCAGCATAGTTGCATCCCCGTGTATAAAAAGAAACCAATCTTCGTAAAAACATCGTAAAGGGAAATTGTCTCCGGAGTAGCAAAGTTATGAATTCGGCAGTCCTCTGTTAGGGAGGGAAACGCTTTATTCAGGTTAAATAAGAGTACAAGTAACATCCACTAGCAATAGACTCTCAGCATTGCTGTATCCCCGTGTATATAGTCAGCAACTAATCCCCGTAGAGCGTCGTAACCGGCAGATGCTATTCGCTATGAAAAATTGTGATATCAAGGCATGTCATGCTATCTCCTTCCTCGTGCATATTGCTATCACTGTACAATATATACACGTTGTATATCGCTAGGCAAAAAAAGTACGTAGCAGTTCTGCACCGGATGCAGGAGCAGTAATACGGCGCACCCCAACACTCCATAGGATATCACTGAAATGCTGCCTGGTGTTGGATCAGTTCACAAGCACTGGAAGAGGGTTACTCCTGCAGTTCACTGTATGATGATGTGTTCACTAGCCTTCTGCTGTGCCGCTCCGCGATCATCTTCAGCCCCATGTACCTGTCAAATGTCAATAAAAGCAATGGAAACATGTTGATTACTATCCCAGTTAGTAGTACTCGAAATATTAGAGCGTTTAGATCACTACTTTAGTGATCTAAATGCTCTTATATTTCTTTACAGAGGGAGTATATAACATTGCTCAAAATGAATACTAGCAGAAGAACTATATATATATATATCCCAGCTCATACCTGCCCATCATCATCACCGTGGCCTGAGGATTCGTCCCGGGCGTCACGCTGAACGTCGACCCATCCACCACGCGAAGAGACTGCGTGCCCATGACCCGGAAATCCTTGTCAACCACCCTTCCAACCACACACCCTCCATGGTAATGCCACAGCGTGGCCACGGTCCGCCTGCAGAAATCTGCCACAGCAGTGTTGTTTGTGCTCCAATCGAGTGGCAGGGTCGCCCCAACGATCCTGAAGTCCCTCCTAGCACGCCCTCTCCTGCCCTGGCTCGACGTTCCTGCGGCCGAACGGAATATGTCCATCGTCCTGCTCTGGAGCACCTGTGCCACGCGGCGCACGCCGACGACACACTGTGCCAGGTCCTCGGGGCGGCTGAAGTAGTCGAAGCGCACCGAGGGGGTCTCCATGGGATTAGGTGATGATAGCCAGAGCGAGCCCTCGGATAACGGGCCAGGGACCTTCTCCATGATGGTTGCCATGGTGACATAGAGTGGTGAAGTCGGGCTGATAAAAGGGCCGGCGGGGCGCAGCATGGGAGAAACGGGGACGATGTATGATGCAGCCTCGAGGTAGGAGGCAGTGCCGTTGGCAGAAGGGATGCCGACCACCTGGATGAGGGAGTGGTCGATGGGGACTGATGGGATGATGGAGATGCCGTTGCGAGGGTTGTCGAACATGTGCTTCCCAACGTCAGGGGAATCAACAGAAACAGGGATGCCGAGGGATGCAAGGTCGCTAGCAGGACCAACGCCACTGAGAAGCAGCAACTGTGGACTTCCAAGTGTACCTGCAGAAAGTATGACCTCCCCACCTGGACGCAGCAGGGCATGGTGCTGCTGGAGAAGACGGTCCTGGTACACGACGCCAACCGCTGCCACCGCTGGTCGTGACCTTCCACGGCGTGCGGCTGGATAATAAGTACAGAAAAAGGGCAAAGTTCACTCATACTTGCACACTTTTAGAGCTAAAAAAAGGCATGTGCTGGTAATATGAAACGCCATTGGTTCAGGATAATTCTTATAGTAGCTAATGTGGAAAGGAGCTAATCTAGTACAAGTAGATTCCACCACGAAGCTTCTTTTTTCCTCAAAATGTTAAGCAAGCATAAGTGACATGAATAAATACCACAAAAGTTTCAGTTTGCACCATTAAGCATAAGTGATAGTAGCTAATGTGGAAAGGAGCTAATCTAGTCTAAGTAGATTCCACCATTAAGCTTCTTTTTTCCACAAAATGTTAAGCAAGCATAAAGTGACATGAATAAATACCACAAAAGTTTCAGTTTGCAGTGGCAGTTACACAAAGAGTAAGTTGTGATCAGTAATTTGGTATGTTCTGATATTTCGGAAATGCATGATATATATGGCAACTTCTGCAGTTATGTGGGCTCTTTGGAAAATAAGAAATAATACACACTCTCAAAATGTTAATTAGAGTTCTATGTAGAATACTTTGGAGGAAAACTGTGCAAACACTCAAGAACTGGTGTTTGCTGTGCCAGAACAAGGTTCTGCGATCATTTTAGTGGGACTATGGGGCAAAAATCGCTGGCGCCACTAAGAGTAGGAATGTAGGATGGCTCTGAGTAAACTGAAGACAACAGGAGGCAGCGGTGGAGCTTGAAGAAAAAATATTTATGGGGCAAAGCTAAGAGGAAGAACACCAATTATTTGCAGTCAACACATGTCATTCTGGCATATTCTCGAAGGAACAATTGCTATAACAGGACCACAAGAGAGGGCTGTTAATTTTGAACTGAGTTGAATTAGAGGACTACTATATGGTTGTTTTGTTAACAGATACTCAAGAATTACTTGAACAAGAAAAGATACAAAATAACCAGTTGTCCAGTACAACTGCTACTACTACTTGTTTATATACCCAAGTGTCTCGATAATGCATATTTTGTTTGTGAAACCTATAAGGTCTCAAAATGTTAGTTAGAGCTCTATGCAGAATACTTTGGAGGAAAACTGTGCAAACGTTCAAGAACTGGTACTTGCTGTACCAGGACAAGGTTGTGCGATTATTTTAATGGGATTTTGGGGCGAAAAGTGTTGGCACCACTAAGAGTAGGAATGTAGGATGGCTCTGAGGAAACTGAAGACAACAGTAGGCGCCAGTGGAGCTTGAAGAAAAATATTTAGGGGCCAAACTAAGAGGAAAACACCAATTGTTCACACTGAAGATTGAACACATATATCAGTCTGGCATATCGTCCTTGATGAAACAATTCTCATAACAGGAACACAAGAGAGGGCTGTTTAGTAATGTTATTCTGTTAACAGATACTCAAACATTACTGGAACAAGAAAATTTGCACGGCATCTAGCTGTCCACTACAAGTGCTACTTGTTTCTCCACACGAGTCCCAGAAATGATTATTTTGTGTGTGAAACATACAAGGTCTTCAGTTACCAAGCTACTACAGTGGATTAATTAGGAAAAAACTTTTACTATTCTAATCTAGGTACAACCCCTCACAAGTAGCATATCTCATACAGAAACAAGCAAACAAAACAATAATAGAAGTATGCTCACATCAGCATTTTCGCATAGCTTACCGCTCAGAAATCAGCATTAGTCTAGACTCTTGCTATTATGTGAGTCCAGGAGGCCCAATAGTTATTATGATTATCATGCATTACATATACAGCAGCCCCCTCTTCCTAGAAATCCAGCATTCAAACGGTTGGCATGATCAAACAAACGGTGACCAAACTGATGTAAGGCATTGAGGACACCACTTACTAATGCGGTTATATATGGGCTATGGCAAGTCAAAATTCGCATTTCAGACATAATTTTGTGGCAAAATGCATTATGCAGCAATATGACAAGCAAATTCAAAATTTCTAAAGTGGAACTATGTGGACAAACAAGCAAGAAGTAGAATAAGAAATCACTCACCAGGATCAATAGGGTTGATTATGACGCGTGTAACGGCAGCACGGACAGCGACATGGAGACGGCCAGGGCGGGCGAAAGCAAGGAGGTCCGCGGCGCTGTGGCGGCGTCCTGATGCATCAAAGGTGGTGGCACCAATCTTTGTGCCAGTGACATGTTCCACCGTGAAGCCGTTCCACGGCGTCACGTTCGCTTCCAGCAGCGCGGCCCTCACTGCCGCCTGCCACCCGTGCACCTCCGGCTGGAATGTCAGCTCTTGCTCCACCCACTCGTATGATGAGTTCACCAGCCGCATGTCCCAATCCGGCACCTCGGCGTCCTGAATCTCCAACAATCAACAGAGAAATGTCACTTTCAGAAGTGTTAATCGTTGTAACCCTTTTGGGATGAATGTTCTTATTTTGGGTATCATGATTGGGCTTTATCACTGCTCAATTCTGTATGAATGGATCCACATGACCGAACTGAACAAAATAAGGATTGGAGAAGCAGACCTCCCCGTGGCCGTGGAACCAGCCGGGGTGCGCGCGGGAGTAGAAGCCGGCGTTGATGGCGGTGCCGCCGCCGAGCACCCGCGCGCGCACGTTGGGGACGCCGTCCTCGGAGCTGAAGGCCTGCGCGGGCGCGTCGGAGTCCGGCGAGGGGTCGGCGAGCGCGAGTGTCCTGACGAAGCCGCCGGCGGTGGCGAGCGCCGGGAACTCGGCGGGCGCGCCGCCGCGCTCGAGCAGCAGCACGCGACCCCCGCCGGGCCCCGCGAGCGTTGCCGCCAGCGGGCACCCCGCCGCGCCGCCCCCCACCACGATGTAGTCGTACTCCTCCTCCACGCCCGTCGCCGTCGCGTCGGTCACGTACCGCGCGTACCCCGGCGGCGCCCCTGTGGAGGAACACACGAGTCAGACGCCCGCGGACAGATCTCGCGAATCTCGGGCCTAATCGGGGCGTGATCCTGCTCCCAGGCGCGCGGGTTTGGTTGGTGAGTTACCTCCGAAGGGGCGGGGCTGGGCCGCGGCGAGGGCGGCGAAGAGGAAGGGGAGGGCGAGGAGGAGGAGGGGTGTGGGGGTGGCGGCCATGGCCGTGGGGTGGGTGGGGAGGAGACGGTGGCGGGGAGTGTGACGAGCGGAGAAGACGAAGCGGAAATGGGGTTTAGCTGTTGGAGATGGAGGGAAAACGGAAACGGCTTACAGTTTTGTTTTTTTTAGAGTCTGTTGATTACGGGGTTCTCTCGCTTCCGAGTCTGTTGGGCCTTTGAACAGAACGGGGCAAAAATGGGCCTCTCGAGTAGCAGGGTCTACGTCTTCTTGTTTCTAGCTTACTGCAAAACCTAACCTCGTCTCACCGAAATCACTAATTGAGAAGTACTCTTTGGAAAGATTACTCCTATCTTTTCAAGTTGTGACAAGTTACGTTCTGCATGTGCGCCACTTATCGCAACATAAGAGTTTTCCCTTTTCTCGTGAATCCGTTTGTTCAAAACATTTTATCTCTCAAACCGTGCGTCCAAACCTCGCGTCAAGATCTTTAAAACTAGATTCTAACAGAAAACGCATTTTTTCCGTTTTCGGGAGGCAGGGCCGTGCCTCTCGCGAAAGCACAATCATGCCTCTCGTGGAAGCAAAACTGTGCCTCTCGCAGAAGAAAAATAAATAAGAAACTCATTTTCTTGTACCGTGCCTTTCACGGAAGAAAAAAAAGTGTTTTTCCGCGAAAAGAAATTCGATTTTTTTGTCCAAAATCTAAGGAAGGCAAGTAGAAAGCCAAAAATAAACCCAGAAAAAATCATTTTAAAAGCCAAAAACGTTTGCGAAAAAAAACGAAGGGAGCGCCCAGAGTGCGACATATGGCGGCGGCCGAGAGCGCGCCAAGTGGCGCACTCCCAGCCCACCCGCAAGTGATCGTTGCAAGGCTCCCAAAGGAATGCTCGTCAACTAGTTGCTTGCTCGTCTTGCCTGAATCGCTCAACTTAGCGGTCAAGTCAAGGATAACGGTTTTGTAAAAACTCTAGAGATGGGTACCTGGCTGGTTTTAGAGTCTGTTGAATACATAATCGAACATTTTTAGTACACGTTGAACATTTTTGTATACAACCTTTCAAATACACATTTATTACTAAGTTACTACTGACCGACACTTTTATTTAAATATGCATTGAACATTTTCATATACAGGTTTTCAGATACACATTCAACATTTTTAGTACACAATGAATATTTTTGAATATTTTTCTAATATTCCCTCCATCCAGAAATACTTGTCCTCGAAATGGTTGTATCTAGACTTATTTTAGTTATAGATATTTTATCAATTTTAAGGACAAGAATTTCCGGACGGAGGGAGTAGATGTTAAACTTTCTTCAGAACATATTCAACAGTTATACACATTGAACATTTTTAATAAATGCAATGAACCCATAATTTTAAATGTGCAAATTACTAGATAAGTGTTAGAGCATATTTTTCAGTGCCTTGAACATTTTCTGAACGGTACAATACATTTTTTTTATAAATTACGTGGAAATTTCATTTACAGTGTATAAATATTATTTTAAATGTAGTGGGCATATTTTTGAGACGCATAAACATTTTTCTAAATGCCGTGAAGACTTTTTTTCTAGTGTCACGAACAATTTTTGGATGGTACATAATTTTATTTAATTATGCAAACATTTTTATACATTGCAAACACTTTTTAGAAATGTCACGAGCGTATTTTAGAATAGTTAAATGTATTTTTTTATTATTTTTGAATGGTACAAAACAGTTTGTAACTTACATTAACACTTTTTTATTGTATAATTTTTTTCCAGAAACGTGACAGACATATTTTTCAAACGTGCAAATCTTTTTTTGACTGATTGTGATGTATTTAGATATTGCACGAACAAAGTTTTTAACTGTGTTAATTTTTTTTCAATGCATGGTAAATGGTATAAAAAATTTAAGTAAATTAACTTATGAAATATACTCCCTCCATTCAGAAATAACCAACCACGTCAGTTATGTCCGAACGATGGTAATATGTATTTATAATATTTACAACTATGAATAAATAGCACAGAAATGGGGTGCACCAAGGTAGTTGCGGATTACGATTTTATTTTTTAAGTGATGCGGACTTTTTTAGGAATTAAGCAATGCAGATCATGGGGGGTCTACGTCTTCTTGTTTGTCGCGTAATGCGAGACCTAGCTTCGTCTCGCCTGAATTGAACAACTTAGCAGTCCGGTCAAGGATAACGGGTTCGGGAAGAATCTAGAGATCGGTACTGGCCGGTTTTAGAGCCTCTCCTGTGTTAAATACATATTGAACATTTTTAGTACGTGTTCAGAATTTTAATATACAGGTTTTCAAATACACATTTGTTGCTCGTTTATCACTGATCTCAATACACAGTGAACATTTTCATATACATCTATTAAGATACACATTCCACATTTTTTAGTTCTGATCGGTACTCATTGGTTGTTTTATCTGAATACACATGGAACACTTTCATATACAGGTTTTCAGATACACAGCCAACATTTTGTACAAGTTGAACATCTTTTTAATACAAGTTAAACATTCTTTAGAACATTTTTCATAAATGTCACGAACCCATATTTTCTAAATGTGCAAAACATTAGTTAAGTGTTAGAATATATTTTTTCAATGCCACAAACTTTTCTGAACGGTACAATACATTTAGTTTTTATAAGTTTTGTGAAATTTTCTTTAAAAGTATATAAACATTATTTTTAAATGTCACGAGCATATTTTGGAATCCATGTTTTTTTTAAATGCCAGGAATATCTTCTTTTCAAATGTCACGAAGAATTTTTAGGATGGTACTTTTTTTCAATTATGTAACATTTCTTTACATTTCATAAACTTTTTAAAAATGCCACAAACAATTTTTAAGATGGGTAAATGTATTTAATTTTTACATTTTTTTTGAATGGTACGAAAAAGTTTGTAACTTAGGTTAACAATTTTTTTCATTGTATAAATATTTACTAGAAATGTGACATGCATTTTGTCAAAACTTCTGAACATTTTTTGTGACTTGTACTGATGTATTCTAAATATGGCACAAACAAAGTTTTTACACTGTGTTAATTGTTTTCAATGCATGGTAAATGGTATAAAAGATTGAAGTTATTAACTGATGAAATATACTCCTTCAGTTCAGAAATAACTGGTCATGTTAATTATTTCCGAACGGTGGTAATATGTATTTATAATATTTCAAAATATAAATAAAACACATAAAAAAGGGAAGAAAACTAACATATGGGTAAAATATATGTTTATGGATCTGGCCGAGCGCAGGAGGCGAGCAAACATACCGTCTCTCTGTGTGGGTGAGACAAAGAAACGCCCTCCGGCCTATTGCAAGATGGTAGAACCGCCCGCCTAATAGAACGCCTTTAATGGGACGGCCTAGTCAAGCTCTATAAATTTGTTCGTTTCTTTGGCGCCTTGTTCTCATTTTTTACATTTATTTTTTTATTCTCATTTATATTTCAGAATATGTACAAGTTACTTTACTTCATTTCCAAAAAGTTTACGGCTCATTTAAAGTATTAGTTCAATATAAGAATTATTAAATAATTTATAACAAATGTTCATATAAATTAAGAAAATGTTTATCACATCTTTAATTTTTCACGGGTTTTAAAATTATGTGCATGGCACGTTTAAACAACATTTATATAATGCACAAAATTCACTCGCATAATTTTTGAAAAGATGCATACCATTGAAAAAATATTGTGACAATTTAAAAAATATTCATGACACTAAAAAATGTTTCACACATTTTTTAAAAATGGTGATGGCAATTGTGAAAAAAGATTGATATGTGTTAATAAAATGTGCAACACTTAAATTTTGTTTCACGCGTTTTAAAAAAGATGTTCATGGCATTCTCGAAGAATGTTCTATGTGTGTTAATAATATATTTACCACGTATTTTTAAAATGTTAAAGGTGCTTTTGGCAACTCTTAGAAGGTTCAACATGTATATAAAAGTTTAATGTGCCTTTGACAATGTTCAACATGTATCTGAAATGTGTTCAAGGTGTATCTACAAAATGTCCAGCATGCATACGAAAAATGTACAGCATGTATTAATTTTTTTCCGAATATTTGAAAGAATGAAGAAAACTAAAATAGAGAAAAAAAACAAAGAAAAGGTAAAACAAAAAATCAATGAAAGCACGTAGAAACAAAGAAGAAGAAGAAATTGCAAGGAAACTTATAAAACTGGTCTGAGCCAGTCCATATATAGAAGTTTTCTGAAACCACTCCAGTTGATTTTATACGACCTGGTAGGGTAAAAAATGCAAGACATAAGAAACCCCCGCACCTTACCGATCCAGTGGCTGCACGTGCATCGGCCTAGATCACACTGTCGCCCCCCGACACACGCATTCAGCAGCTCGATTATGCATCCGCCCCACCACCCGCCGCGCGATGGACGCATGCCGCCATCCGCATCGGGAGCCCCACAAACACCACCACAACGTTCTTGGCGCGTGCGAGCATGAGCGCATCAATGTGAGTTGCGGCTTCTCTTCTTGGAGGTTCGAGGTACAAAGACGTCGATCGGGGGTGGCCGGTGTCGCCTGTGTTAGAAGGGAATAGAAAGGGATTGATGGAATCGATGTTGTATTGGGACGTGGAGTTTGTGTGCACGAGCACAAATGCACTCTATATCTGGACAGTTCGTTGTAGTGGTGGGATCTGTGCCATATTATTTTATGCCTCAATACAGAGCAGCAGTAATGAGTGGAATACATGGTGTATGTAGGTCATTGTGGTGAGTTGTGGGCCAGCGTAACGACCACGTTCCGTTGGGTGAGGTTATGAACGTTTGTGGATTAAAGCTGAGTCGTCATCCGATTCCTTGACGCCTTGCTCAACCGTGGCACAGTAAGAAGGTGATCGCCTTGTCCTCTCATTCTTTTTTTGGTTCTGCCCAATTCGGTTTTGCTGCGGGTGTTTTCATTGGTTATAGGAAAGTTTTAGAATCTTGTCTCAGACACCTAAAATACTAGAATAATTTTTGAATTTGCGGATATTTTCAACACATGCATCTTTTTTTAAGCCACAAGCATTTCCTAAATGTACGGACAGTTTTGGATTCATGAATATTTTGTGAATCCATTAACATTCTATTGAATTCACAAACATTTTCTAATTGCACGAACATTTTTGGATTCATGAATATTTTTTCATGAATATTTTATTGAATCCACAAACATTTTCTAATTGCACGAACATTTTTGGATTCATGAATATTTTTTCATGAATATTTTATTGAATCCACAAACATTTTCTAAATGGATGTAAAATTTTGGATTCGTGAATATTTTGTGAATCCACGAACATTTTCTAAATGCACGAACATTTTTGGATTCATGAATAGTTTGTGATTCCACAAGCATTTTTTTAATCTACTAACATTTTCTAAATGCACGAGCTATTTTAGATTCATGAATATTTCGTGAATCCACAAATATTTTTTGAATCGACAAACATTTTCTAAATGCACGGACATTTCTGGATTCATGAATATTTTGTGAATCTACGAACATTTTTTTAATCCACTAACATTTTCGAAATGCATGAATATTTTTGGTTTCATGGATATATTTTGAATCCACAAACCTTTTTTTTCAATCCACAAACATTTTCTAAATGCACGAACATTTTTCATGAATATTTTGTGAATCCACCAATGTTTTCTAAATGCACGAACATTTTGGGAAACTTGGATATTTTGTGAATCCACGAACATTTTTGTAAATCCGCAAACATTTTCGTGAAATTCACGAACACTTTTTGAATTTGCAAACATTTTAAAATTAATGAACATTTTTTTGATTCCATGAACTTTTTTTTGAATCCGAAACATTTTTAAACTCACAAACATTCGTTGAAATTCATGAATATTTTCTGAATTCATGCACATTTTTTGTAACTTGCTCTCGTCACATACAAACATTTTTAAAGCGGAGTAACATGGAAGGTTTTTAGCGGATGAGTCAAAATATTTGCGGGCATTTTGGTAATCCACGTTGGAGTTGGTGAAGCACGGCAAGCCGAAGGTGTATTGAATGCGTAGTGCGACACTGAAGCACTAGGCATCATTTGATCAATGGGTCACCAAGCATCTGACTGACCAAATTACGTAGCATGCAAATAATACTGACATGGTGGAGCGTTTTTTTTTTTTTTGTGGTTGAGCGAAGTATATTTTATTACTGAATAAAACAAGATCAACACATGGACGATCGGACACAGAACCATCTAATCTCTAGGAACTCCAACATAAAACCAACGGCGCACAAGGCATAACTTGAAATATTAGTGGGTAGCTAAACAGGGCGCTATTGCTTGGGCAGATTGACATAGATAAAGTCGTAAACCGGACGCTAAACGTACTCCACACGCACGTTATGTAAGTGCTCTACCGCACGAACAGTAACAGCAGCAGCGCAAGGACAAGAACTGTGGCGAGCAAACGTTGTGGCAACAGCAAGGAAATGCACAGTGCGAGCAACCGAGCTGGATCTGTGTCTGAAGACGGGCCACAACGTTTGAGAACACCTATGCTGGACGTGGCATAACCGCAAACGTTGCAATAAGAGTCTGAACAATGTGGGCCATATGAAATGACTGCAGGAATATATACAACGCAATATACTTACTGGAGTACTAGATGCAGTACGAATCTTGGAGGGAACGCTTGGCTAAGATAACCTGTGCATATGAGCTCGTGCTCAGATAGACACTTTCCGTTCTATTGCTGAGCACTATGGACGTATATATAGTAAGTACTACATGATTTGCTTGGAGTACAAGGCAAGATAAGGATAAATCCTATACTTTCTACTGTCGGGCCGGGAACGCGCGGGATCTCCACAAAATTCTGCTGTCGGCGACCGTCGCCGGAACCGAAACACCCAAGCGAAGCCATCCATGCCGGTCGATCGATCAAGGATCTACTCATCTACCACTGAATCTCATATAAATCCTTCACGTTGTCGTGGCTTGCATCCATCCATCGTTGCCTGCCAACGAATGTTCTCGAAAGAGAAAAAATCACTATAGGTCCCAAAACTTAAGCCGACTGACACTTTAGTCACTGTACTTTAAAACATCCTAAATATCATCCATATATTTGCTCTAGGGGTTCGCTTCGGTTCATATATACGATTTTGTGTATGTATACGCTAATCTAGCCGCGTCAACGCTTGCCACGCGTGCTTTGACTGCCACGTAGTTAGGGGAGAAGGAATACTCACCAATTCGGGGGAA
>NC_057813.1:674345490-674353868 GCF_018294505.1 Triticum aestivum | reverse complement strand
CGCGCGCCCACGCGACGCAGCTCGCCGTGGCGCTTAACTAGGACGGCGTGCTGCTCCTCTCCTTCATGTCCTCCCTCCTTGCCGACCACCTCGGCTCCCTCTCCGGCTGGGTCTATGCCGGTGCCACGCCCTGCGCTTGGAACGGCGTCGTCTGCATGGCCTTCCCCGCCACGTCTTCGTCGGACCAGATGAGGGTCGTCAGCGTCGTCCCGCCCAACGAGCAGCTCGTCGGCCCCATCTCGCCGGAGCTGGGCCGAATCGAGCACCTCCGCCACCTCGATCTCGCTGGCAACGCGCTCAACGACACCCTCCCCGTCGACCTGTTCCGCGTGCTAGAGTTCCACATCCTCTCGCTCGCCAGCAACGACATCACGGGGGCGCTGCCGGAGCACGTCGACCTGCTGTGCAGCTTCTGCGCCGTCAATCTTGCCGGCAACGCGCTTTCCGACGCCATACCGGTGAACCTCACCCTGCTTCGGAACCTCATCGTTGTCTCCCTCGCCAGCAACTACTTCTCTGGCGCGCTCCTCGTCGGTGGGTTGCCGGCGTTGCAGGTGCTCGACGTCAGCTCCAACATGCTTAACGGCACACTCCCGACGGACTTTGGAGGCGCCACGCTACAGTATGTCAACCTCTCCTCCAACCGGCTCGCCGGGGCCATACCGCTGGAAATGGCGTCGCACCTACCGACCAACTTCACCATCGACCTGTCCTTCAACAAACTCATCGGCGTGATCCCGGTGGTGGCACCGTTCATGGCGGGTCAAAGGGCGATGACGTTCGCAGGCAACGACAAGCTGTGGAGGGCCGTCATCAGGAGGAGAGCAAGGCAAGCTGAAGCTGGCCACCAACCTAGCCATTGCCGCCGGCGACGTGGCCGGCGTCGCCATCATGTTCTTGTTGTTCTTCTATGTGTACCAGGTGAGGAAAAGAAAGCAGCGACAGGAGGTGGCGAAGCCGGAAAACGATGTTCAAGAAGCCAGAACCATTGGACGAGTCGCCGGCCGGAGCCTGTCGTCGTGCTGTCCTGGGAAGAAGGCAGTCGACGAATACGACGATACAGAGGAGGATGTGACGGACACGTTGGCCTCCTACGTTGCCAAGGAGGAGAAGCACAAGTCAGGCGAGGAAGCGGTGGCGGCCAAGAAGGCGAAAGAGAGGTCTGTGCTAGTGACGATGGACGACGAGTTTTTTTTAGGTTTCGGTAGACGGCAAGGTGGAGCTGGAGCTGGAGGCACTGCTCAAGGCGCCGGCCTACATCCTCGGCCCGGTGGGCGACAGCAGCGTGTACAAGGCGGTCCTGGCAGACGCCGCCGCTCTGGCCGTGCGCAGGATCGGCAGCAACGATGCCGGCGTGAGGCGGTTCAGCGAGTTCGATCGCCAAGCTCCGGCATGGCAAGATCCTGCGCCTCCGCGGCTTCTACTGGTACTGGGGCCGACGATGGCGAGAAGAGAGGTCCTTGGCCCCGGCGTCCGCGACGCGGGTCAGGGCGAGATCGTCGACGAGCGCATCGACCGCGGCAGGGTCACACGCGTCTGAACTGAGGGGCTAGCTGATGTAGCCGCAGATGCAGCGCATGGCCGCAGCGTCGACAAGGGAGCCATTGATGCGGAGGTCAGTAGGAGGGGAGGAGCTCGGCTGGAGACGGCCGGCGAGGATCTCGAGCAGCGTGGACTTGTTGGCGTCGCTGGGGCCGACGATGGCAGGTGAAGCACCACCTTTACTATTACTAGCAACCATCCAGGAAGACGATGAGCTAGCGAGCAAATCAATGAAGAGCGGAGGAGTAGAAAGCAGCAGGTGCGAGGTGGAGGCCATGGGCATCAACTACCACATCGCCGTCTCCGCCCGGCCTCTCCCGCTCAGCTCAAGATATGGAGCAGGCTCGACGACCTCCTCCTCGACGCCGCCGGCGACCCTGCTGTCAGGCGGCCGCCGCGCTCGTGCTCTCTCTCTCTCTCACGATGAACTCACAAGAGACAGTGATGTTTTGCGCAGCGCACAACTAATGCTGCTTTTCTGTTTTTCTTCTCCTATTATTCAGTTCGTCCTAACTAGCCCGGTTGATGCGCACGCCGCTGCCCCGTTTGTGTTGAACGTGCCATCCCACGTTCGCAGAGTGGGCGTGCTCACCGCGGCCACTATCTACGCCTAGTCACGCTCGACGCGCATAGATCGCGCGCTCGGCGTCTTATGCATGCAGGAAACAAGAGACCGGGCCGGAGAAGCCGGTCCAGCTACGAAAAAAAGGATCAGGGTTTAACTAACAATTGCCTCCCTAAATCCTGAGCCCCTACTGGATTAAAATGACACCAATTTCTTCTCGAAGCTCCTGGAACTTGGCACGACCTAGCGCCTTTGTCAGGATGTCCGCGAGCTGCCCGTTGGTGTCGATGAACTCGACCTCCACACGCCCGTCTTCGACGCACTCGCGCAAGAAATGGAACCTTGTGTCAATATGTTTGTTGCGGTCGTGGAAGACGGGGTTCTTGCTGAGGGAGATCGCAACTTTGTTGTCGATCTTCAGCCTGACTTGCTCTGCCTCTGCGTTCTTCATGTCGCCAAGCAACCGCGCGAGCCACACGCCCTGGTAGGTCGCCGTTGCGGCGACGATGTACTCGGCTTCGCAGGTGGACAAGGCCACCATGCGCTGCTTGTGTGATTGCCAGCTGATCAGACTCCGGCCAAGGAAGAAGAGGACGCCGTTCGTGCTCTTGCGGGTGTTGACGTTGCCCGCCATGTCGTTGTCGCTGAAGCCCACCAGAGTTGCCTCGGCTGCCCCCTTGGCATAGAAGCAGCCGTGGTGCTGCGTCCCAGCAACGTACCTGATGATTTGTTTGATGGCGGCGAGGTGCTCCGTCGTCAGGGCCTCCATGAACCGGCTCACGTAGCCGACAGAGTATGCTATGTCTGGGCGTGTGTGCACCAGATAGCGCAGTGCACCAACGATGCTCCGGTACGCCGTTTCGTCTGTGGCTGGTGCAGAACTCACCTTGTTGAGCTTGAAGCGTGGTTCCATGGGGATTTGAGTTGGATTGCATCCCACCAGGCCGGCCTTCTCGATGATCTTGCCGGCGTACGCCGCCTGGTTGAGGGAGATGCCATTTGCCGTCTGCTTCACCTGGATGCCAAGGTAGAAGCTTAGCAAGCCCAGGTCGCTCATGCGAAACTGCTTCTGCATCTCCTCCTTGAACCTTCTGATCTCGTCGTCGTTGTTCCCCGTGATGATGAGGTCGTCCACGTACACGCCGACGAGCAGGCGTGCAGTCCCGTGTCCGCGTCCATAGACTGCGTGCTCCGACGGGCTCCTGGTGAAGCCAAGTCCAAGGAGGCAGCGGTCCAGCTTGGTGTTCCACGCCCGTGGAGCTTGTCGTAGTACGTACAAAGCTTTGTCCAGACGGAGCACCTTGTGTTCCTCCCCGTCGATGGCGTAGCCCGGTGGATGCGTCACGTACACCTCCTCCTTTAAATCACCGTTGAGGAAGGCGCTCTACACGTCCATGTGGTGGACATGCCAGCCCTCGTGCGCGGCGAGAGCGACCAGCAGGCGGACGGACTCGAGGCGCGCCACGAGAGCGAACACCTCCTCAAAGTCGATGCCCTGCTTCTGGATGAACCCCTTGGCCACCAAGCGCGCCTTGTGCTTCTGTACATTGCCGCTGGCGTCACGCTTGAGCTTGTACACCCACTTGAGCCCGATGGCCTTGTGACCCGTAGGCAGCTTAGTGAGCCGCCAAGTCTTGTTGGCGATGATCGAAGCCATCTCCTCGTCCATGGTGCGGCGCCACGCTCCCTCCTCCTCTGCTTCCGCAAAGGTCTTGGGTTCGTCGATCTCGCACAGGTAGAGCTCGTCCTCGTGAGCCAGCATGACATAGTCCTCGTACTGCCGGTTTGGCTGTACAATGCCGTCTCCGGCGCGGGTCATCATGCGGTGCGGCTGGTGCTGTGGTTCGTCGTCGCGCTCCTCAACGTTGCCGGCGGGCTCGGCCGTGCCAGCTGGACTTTACGGGGCGGTGCGCTGCGGGCTGGGAGGGCCTGCGCTGCGTGTGCTCACCACCTGTGACGCCGGAGAGCCTGTCGCGGTGCTCTCCTTTAGGGGCGTCGCAGCGTAGTCCGGCTCTGTGTTCGCCGGTGGGCGCGCCGTCGTGCGTGTCGCTGTGTAGGAGAAAGTGTCGACGGTGAACTCCACACCCGCTGGCGCCGCCTTGTTCACCTCCCAGTCCCATCGTGCGCTCTCGTCGAAGACCACATCACGAGAGACGTGCACACGGTTGCGGGCTGGGTCGTAGACGCGGTACGGCACCGTCCCCGGCTCGTACCCGAGGAAGATCATCAGAGTGCTTCGGTCGTCCAACTTCGCCGCATGTGGTTTCACCACCTTGACATGGGCGACACAGCTGAATACACGTAAGTGGCTCACATCAGGCTTATGACCGTGCCATACCTCGTAGGGCGTCCTGCCGTCGACGCTGTTCGCCGGTGATCTGTTGAGGAGATAAACGGCGGTGGTGACCACCTCCCCCCAAAAGCGTGCCGGTACCCCCTTCGCCTTGATCAGGCTTCTCGCAGCGGCGGCGATCGTCTGGTTGCGCCGCTCCACCACACCGTTTTGCTATGGTGAGTAGGGCGCCGTCAGCTGGCGCCGCATGCCTTCCTCGACGCAGAACGTGGTGGACGTGGCGGAAGTGAACTCTCCTCCTCGGTCCGTGCGGAGTAGGCGCAGTTTCCGCCCAGTTTCCACCTCCACTCCGGACTTGAAGTGCTTGATCGCCGTCGCGGCTTCGTCCTTAGTGGTGAGGAGGGTGAGCCACATATAGCGGCTTAGGTCGTCGACGAGGAGGAGGAAGTAGCGCTTGCCCCCGGCCATGGCCGGCTCTATCGGGCCGCACAGGTCGCCGTGGACGAGGTCCAACAGGCCTTGTGCTCGCCCCTTCGCCGCCTGCGGGAACGGAGCCCTCCTTTGCTTCCCCGCCAAGCAGCTGTCGCAGAGCTGCTGGGCGTGCTCGATCACTGGCAGACCCCACACCATGTCGTGCCGCGAGAGCCTGCGGAGCGCGTCGAAGTTGAGGTGCCCGTAGCGTTCGTGCCACCTCCAGGCTTTCTCCCCGGCGAGCGCTGCGAGGCAGACCGGCTGTGTGGCATCGAGGGTGACCATGTACAGACGGTTCCGCGCACGCTCTACCCGGATGAGGAGTCGCTGCTGCTGGTCTCGCAGGCGCAGAACGCCATTCTCGATGAGGACCTGGTAGCTGTTTTCGTCGAGCTGGCCGAGACTGATGATGTTGCTGTGAAGGCGGGGAATGTAATACACATCTGTCAGGGCTCAACACTCACCATTGCGGCACACGAAGATGATCGTGCCGCGTCCTTGGATCTCTACGATGGACCCGTCCCCGAACTTGACCATTCCAGCTATGCCGGTGTCGAGCTCGGAGAACACACCCCTGACGCCAGTCATGTGGTTGCTGGCTCCGGTGTCGAGGAACCAGATGTCGTCGGTGTGGGCCTCCCTTGATAGAAAGATCTGATCCTTGACCAGTGTCACGCTCGTGGGCGCGCCCGTGGCTCGCCCGCTCGCCGAGGCAACATCGTGCGCCGCTTGAAATGCGTCCGACGACTGCACCGTGGCCATTAGCACTGCGGGTCCACGCGTGAAGAGTGCATGCCCTCGCTAGCAGAAGCCCCGTGTCGTCGTCGTCGATCCTCGCAAGGTTCTCCCTTGGTTGGAGCTGCGGTTGGGCCGCCGGTGGCTGTGCCGGCGGCGGTTGGCCCTGGCCCTTTCGCTCCCGTCGTGGTTCCTTGCAATCCCTGGAGAAATGCCCGAGCTTGTTACAGTTGTAACACTTCACCTTAGTCATGTTGCGCCCGCGGTGCTGTCCGCCGCTGCCGCCCTGCGGCTTGCCTTGCTGCTGTCCGCCGCCGCCAGACGAGCCTAAGCCTTGCCCCTGCTCCTGCTGGCCCTTGCATGCGTACCACTCCTGCTCAATGAGCAGAAGCTGTGCGCCGTGGCCTCTCACGTCGGTGCCGAAGCGTTCCTCGGCAGAGCAGAGGCGCCTGACGAGCTCCTCCACCGTCAGGTTCCTGAGGTCGAGGAGGGTCTCGATGGTGCAGGCGATCTGCGCGTACCGGGCCGACACGATGCGCATGAACTTCTGCACTACGCGCACCTCCTCCATGTTGTCGCCCAACAACCAAAGGTTGTTGACGAGGGTGGTGATGCGCATGGCGAAGCCATCCAGGGTTTCTCCCTCCCTGAACGTGATCTGCTCAAAATCAGACCGGAGACGCTGCACTGTGGCCTCCCAGACGCGGGTCACGCCCATCCGCATCGTGCGCACGGCCTCCCAGGCCTCGTGCGCGGAATTCTTGACGGCGAGGACGCCATGCATCTTCGAGGGCACAGCCCGGACCAGCGCGGCGAGCGCCGCCATGTCCTCGCGGTCAGTGACCATGCCTTCGCCAAGCATGGCCTCCCAGAGGCCCTGCGTGCGCAGGTTGATCTGCATGACCAACGCCCACTCGATGTAGTTCGTGGAGGTCAGGGTGGGGTAGACGATCGTGCTGTCGTGCCCGGCAGTCTCCCGAATTATGCGCTCATGGACGACTACCTCGCCCGCGTTCGTCCTGACGCAACTGCGCCCGTGGCTCCTTCCCCGCGTCTCCGTGCGCGCCTGTGGCGTTGCCTCCCCGCCGTGTGCCTGGGCATCTGTGGCTGGTGCCTCGTTGGTGCCGGCCTCTCTGCTGCTCGCCATGGTCCCTCGTCGACGGTGGCTCTGATGCCAATTGTCAGGCGCCCACCGCGCTCGTGCTCTCTCTCTCTCTCTCACGATGAACTCACAAGAGACAGTGGTGTTTTGCGCAGCGCACAACTGATGCTGCTTTTCTGTTTTTCTTCTCCTCCTATTCAGTTCGTCCTTACTAGCCCGACCGATGCGCATGCCGCGCCCCATTTGTGTTGAACGTGCCATCCCACGTTCGCAGAGTGGGCGTGCTCACTGCGGCCACTATCTACGCCTAGTCACGCTCGACGCGCACAGATCGTGCGCTCGGCGTCTTATGCATGCAGGAAACAAGAGACCGGTCTGGAGAAGCCGGTCCAGCTACGAAAAAAAGGATCAGGGTTTAACTAACACCTTGCTGCGCCTGCACCTTCGCCGGTGAGCCGCAGCAGCCGGTGCCGCCTAGTGCTTCGCAACGTCAGCTGCCGTGCGAGCCCCGACGAGCTGCTCACCATCGTCGGCCCCAGCATCGGCAAGTCCACGTCGCTCGAGATCCTCTCCGGTCGCCTTGACACCAGCTCCTCCCCTCCTACTGACCTCCGCGTCAATGGCTCGCCTGTGGACGCCACGGGCTGCGTCCATGCGCCGCCTCTGCGGCTATGCCACCCAGCGCGACGTCGTCTTCCCACTGCTCACAGTGCGCGAGACGCTCCACTTCAGCGCGCGCCTCTGCCTCGGCCCAGACGCATAGGACCCCGCCGCGGTTGACGCGCTCGTTGACGACCTTGCGCTCGCTCGCGTCGCTGATGCCAGGGTCAAGGACCTCTCTGGCGGAGAGCGCCGGCGCGTGTCCATCAGCGTCCAAGCCGCGCGCGACCCTGCCGTGCTGGTGCTCGACGAGCCCACGTCGGGCCTCGACAGCGCGTCCGCGCTCCAGATCGGGGGCGCGCTCCGGGCCAAGGCCGAGTCGCTCGGGCGCACCGTAGTGCTCAGCATCCACCAGCCCGGCGCGCACATCGTCAATATGTTCGACGCCGTGCTCCTGCTCGCCGCCAACTCCGTGCTCCACCACGGCTCCATCAATGTGCTCCACTCACTGCTCGCTGGCGCCGGCCTTGGCTCCATCTTCTACGACCTCGGCGACAACAAGGCGACGGAGCGGGTGGGCCAGGTGCACGGCGCGTACGATGAGGGTGTGCGTGGGGACCGACGACAAGGTGCTCCGGCGGGAGTGGGTCGGGGAGGAGTGTCGGTGGGAAGCAACTGTTTTATCACTGGCAATTTTGCAATAAAAACCCTGCTTCCCTGCGTATTCAAGCGGCTTAGAGGACCTGGCAGTCAACGCCCCGTGGCTCGAGTTGACCACCGCCAAATCAGCGTATACGTACACAAAATCGTATATATAAACTGAAGTGAACCCCTAGAGCAAGTATATGGATGATATTTAGGGTATTTTGAAGTACTGCGGAAGTCCCTGCCCATCCCCTGGCGCCCGGCGTGCAACCTCCCCTCCTCGATCTCTCTGCGACCGGCCTAGGCGAGGGACCGGCGCCTAGCCCCTCCAGTCCCATCGCCGTCCGGCTCCCCGCGGCGCCCTTCAATGCAGCTCCCACCGACGACGCGCCATCCTCCCCTCCCCGCCTCTCTTTTCTGCAAGC
>NC_057813.1:674340575-674345240 GCF_018294505.1 Triticum aestivum | reverse complement strand
CTCTCTGGGTGTTTTCGGTGCCTTTCTTCTCGGTGTCGCATCGCTGCCTGCCGGGACCCCATCTGTTGCAGGGGGTGCGGCAGCTCCGGGCACCGCCTCTGTCAGTGCATGGCTCGGCCCCGTCCCACCACCCTCCCTCCGCCCTTCCTGCCTCCTACCATGCCTGTCGACGAGCGTCGCCCCTCCGCTCCGTTTCCCTCTGCCCTTCCCACCCCTCTGCTTCCCACTGGCACCCCCTCCAGGCTCTCCATCGCTCGCCATCCCGGTGAGAGCTCTGCGTCGGGCGCCATCTCCTCGGCAAACGTGCTCTGCCTCCTCCGGTCCGACGCGTTGCGCCTCTTGCCGTCAACGCCCCACTTCCTCACCATCGGCACCTCCCCGCACGGCTCGGGTGCCTCCACCCCTCCCTCCCCGCCTTGTTTCCGGCGCTCCGCGCCCTCCCCGGTGAGCTTCCAGCTGGATGCTGTGCTGCGGCGTCAAGTGGCCTCTGACGAGTCCGGCTCCGGCGAGTCCGAGCGCTCTGGTGTCCCTCCTGCCTTGACAGTGACGGAGGCCTTGTCCGCTTGGGCTCGTCGGCCACGTCGGCCTCGTCGGGCTTGGAGGAGGAGTCCATGGAGACGGCCCCATTCCTCGTCGCTGAATCGGAGAGGCCCCATTACCTCGACGTTTTCATGCCTACGGGGGATCTCGCGGCGGCCAGGCGTCTTGCCGTGGTCTTCATCTTCCCTCCCGGAGCCTTTCCTTCCCCTTCTTCTGCCGTTCGGGAGGCCCTCCTGGAGGTTGCCCCCCGGCTTTTCTTTGACACCGTGGGCTCCTCCGTCGGGGCGATGTACCTTCGCTTCAACTCTGCCGATGACCGTGACGCGTGTGTCGCCCTTCATGAGATCCCTTTCGAGGGCGCTCGCATTCGCTTTGTTCGGGAGGAGGAGGCGGACAGGGTCCCCCCAGGGCTCGTGTGCACGCTTTCATCTTCACCACTCGCTTCCCGGCAGAGCACATCAACCCCGTGGGGATTGCTAGGGCTTTCTCCGGCTTTGGCGACCTCGTCGAGATCGACCACCGCGTCCTCTCCGGCGAGGACCTCTCCTCTGTGCGGGTCGTCCTCCTTATCGAGCATGCTCGGGACGTGCCTTGTGACGTTTGGCCTTGTGGTGGGGTGTGGGGCTCCCGCGTGATCTCCATCCGCACCCTTGCCGTGTGGCCTTAGGAGGAGTCCTACGACGCTAATGGCGTCTACAAGCCTCATTTCGGCCATCCACCTCCACCACCTTTCGCCCACAACGGCGGGCGGATGCCGCTCCATGGCCACCCTCTTGGCTGGCCGGCCCCTGCCCCCCTAGGCAGTAGCTGGCCTTCCAGCCTCAGGGCGGGTGGAGGGGGGCCGGGGCGCGGCTCGCCTTTCTCCTTCGCCTTCATGGGGCTCCGCCTCTGCCAAGCTCTCTCGCACCGCCTGCTGCCTCGTCTGTGGTCATCACCGAGCTCGTCGAGGACGGCGGCTCGGGAGGGGACGAAAATATGGAGGCTGTGGCATCCGGGCTTCCTGTCCAGCCCGTGGTTGCGGGGGCGGGTGCGGGTGCTGACCCAGAACCCGCTATGCATGGCCCATGCAATGAGCCTGGCGGGGCAGTGGCTGCTGCTGCTGTCGTTGAGGCTCTCGTCCGGTTCAGCCGTCGCTTGGCCCAGAAAGAGCCTGCGCAGTACATCTCCATGACTGCAAAGGCTATCAAGCAGCGGGAGCTCAAGGACTCTCTGAAAGGGTGCTCCTCCCTGTTTCGAGCTAAAGCTCTCAAGAGCAACGTCGTCTCGGCCGTCCTCAAGCCTCTGGGAATGAATGTTGTGTCCGAGCTTCGCATGGCAGCGGCCATCCCTTCTGCATCGGTGCCATCCGTTGGCGATGATTAGCACGCCCTGGGTGCTATCTCTAGGAGCCGCTGCTACATCATGGGCCGGCACTTGTATCCCGTTCTACTTCTGCTTCTTTTCTCTCGTGTTGTCTGTGTGTGCCGTTGGTCGTCGGAGTACGTCCGGGCGTTGTAGTACTCGTGTGCTCTATTGGTGTTCTCTTCCCTCTCTTGGTGCTATCTCTGGTTATGGATAGTGTAGATCTCTCTACCATGTCTATCTTGTCCTGGAATGTCCAGGGGCTGGGGGATGATGACAAATGTGTGCTTGTGCGTAAGGCTATTTGTGATGCAAACCCCCTGATTGCTTGTATCCAGGAAACAAAACTCTCCGCGGTGTCCCAGTTCAAGGCCCGAACTTTTCTCCCCCCTAGGCTGGCTGCTCTCGAGTGTGTGGAGGCTAACGGCTCTCGCGGGGGACTTGTTACGGCTTGGGACCCGAACGCCCTTTCCCTGGTTTCTTCTCGCTCCGGTCGTTTCGCCCTAACCACCGTCCTCTCCTCGACCTCTTCTGACCTCTCCTTCTCTATATCGAATGTATACGCACCGTCAGACCACTCTCTCATGCAAGCGTTCGTCGACGAAATGCTCTCCCTCGCGCCCTCGGTGCAAGGTGCTTGGCTTTTCATCAGCGATTTTAATCTCATCCGGTATCAGGAGGAGAAAAACAATGCCAACTTCTCTGCTTCGCTATCCTCCAGGTTTAATACCCTCATTGCCTCCTTGTCCTGGCTCGAGCTCCCTCTCTCCGACCGCTTATTCACTTGGACGAACCGCCGCACCCCCCCACTCTTGCTCGCCTAGACCGTGCGTTCTTCAACGCCGAATGGGATTCGGCTCTTCCCAACTCCTCGCTGGCATCGTGCCCTCGGGTGACTTCCGATCACTTCCCCCTGCTGGTCACGGCTTCCACCCATGTCCCCGTCTCGCGCCAATTCCGTTTTGAGAATAAGTGGCTTCTTGACCCCCTCTTCCTTCCTCTCTTCCACCACCCCTTCCTGGGATCGCCCCTCCCGTGTTCTAGACGGTGCTCGAGACATTGCGACTAGGGTCAAGTCCTTTCGTCACGCGGCAAAGGTTTGGAAAGCTAATCACCGGTATGTCCCTGAGCTCGATAACAACTGCAGATTTATTATTGACCTTTTTTACTTTTTCGAGGAGTATCGTGCGCTTTCAGTGGATGAACGCGATCTTCGGCGGGACGCTCCTGCCGCCCTGGCCCTCTAGGTGCGCCAACAGGTCGCATTCTGGTGGCAGCGTGGGAAGTTCCGACGCGTGGGTGAGGGGGACGAGAACACCCGGTTCCTTCCATGCCCAGGCCTCTCATCGGTTCCAGGTGAACCGGATCCGGGAGCTGGACGTCGGTGGCACGGTGGTTGCCGGCCATGCCGCCAAGGCAGAGGCCCTGCACGCCTTCTACACCGCCCTTTTAGGCACGGCCAGGGAGCCCGTGTGGGGTTTCAACCTGGCCACTCTCTACATGGGTGCGCCTCTGGTGGATGGTGCCAAACTGGAAGCCCCGTTCCAGCTTCGGGAGGTCGAGGCCGCCATCCGCGCCCTTGACAGGACAAGTGCGCCTGGTCCCGACGGCCTGGGGACGGCGTTCTATCAGGCGGCGTGGCCGACGGTGGCCAGCGACGTCATGCGGCTATTCGATGGGGTCTACTCCTTGTCGGCTGATCTCTCCTGCATCAACCGGGCGCACATTGTGTTGCTGCCCAAAAGCGACGGTGTTCTTTCTCCCGGAGGTTTCCGGCCGGTCTCGCTTCAAAACTGTGATGTCAAGGTGGTTTGCAAAGCCCTGACTACCAGGCTTCAACAACAAATCCCGGGGCTAATTGACTCCGACCAGTCCGGCTTCATCAAAGGGCGAAGCATCTCCGAGAACTTCGTCTACACTGCGGAGATTGTGCAATGCTGTGACTCCAGGAAAGCACCTTCTCTGGTTCTCAAGCTTGACTTCGCGAAGGCCTTCGACTCCATCAGCTGGCAGAGCCTTCGGCAGATCATGGAGGTGCGGGGTTTCCCCAAGCGCTGGTGTGACTAGATGGATGCCATTTTCCGCTCCTCCATGTCCGCGGTCCTCCTCAATGGGGTGCCTGGGCGCTGGATCACGTGCAAGAAGGGGCTGCGTCAAGGCGACCCGATCTCCCCCTACCTCTTCCTGCTTGTGGCGGATGTGCTGCAACGGATGATCCAGCAAGACGGAGGGATGGCGCACCCGCTGGTGGCTGGTAAGCCGCCGCTGGTCCTCCAGTACGCCGACGACACCCTCATCGTTCTCCGGGCGGAGCTGGGTGCGGTGAGGCAGCTGAAGAGCATTCTCGACGACTTCACGGCGGCAACTGGGCTTGTCATCAACTTCCACAAGAGCACGGTGGTGCCCATGCACGTCCCCGAGGATGATCTTCAGGACATGGTTCGTGTCTTGGGTTGCCAGGTGGGGAGTTTTCCTCAGGTCTACCTTGGGCTTCCTCTCTCCAACCGCAAGCTGACGATGGATGACTTCCTCCCTCTCATCGCCAAGGCCGAGCGTTACCTGTCCGGATGGCGGGCGCAGCTCCTCTCCTTTGGGGGTCGACTTGTCCTGCTCAACGCCGTCCTCGACTCCCTACCCACCTACACCATGGCGGCTATGGAGCTGCCGCCGTCGGTGCTGCGCGCTTTGGATGCGCTCCGGCGCTCCTTCCTATGGGCTGCTGCGGATAGGGCGTTGGGGGCCCAGTGCCTTGTTGCCTGGGAGCGGGTGGTACGTCCCAAGAGC
>NC_057813.1:674331698-674340345 GCF_018294505.1 Triticum aestivum | reverse complement strand
TGAAGCTGCTGCACCGCCTCCACTCTCAACAGGACTCGCCATGGGCCTCTTGGGTTTGGTCCGAGCTCGGGCGCTCCCTTCTCACCCTGATGGTGGCGTCGACCCTGCCTGGCTCCCACTGGGCCTCCCTGGCAGGGCTCATGCCGACCTACAGGGCAATCTCCACTGTCCAGTTGGGGGACGGGTGCACCACTGCCTTCTGGTTGGACGCTTGGCTCCTAGGAGGCGCCCTTGTGTGGCGGCTGCCGTCGCTGTTTTCCCACACCACAGCGCCGGATGCCTCCGTGGCCCTGGTCCTGCGTCTCGGCATCGACGCGATGCTGGTCCCGCGCCTGAACCACGCCGGGGCGCGCGAGCGTGCCGAGCTGCTTCGGATCGTTGGTGGCGTGACCCTCTCTGAGTCGCCCGATGAACGGTCTCTGCGCCCTGGCTGCGCCAAGGGCTCGCTCCTCTCGTCGGTCGGCGTCTACCAGTTGTGTCACTTCGGTGGGCTTGGGGTGCCTTTCGAGACTTTTGTCTGGGGCAACTTCGCCCCCAGCCGGGTCCGCTTCTTCGCTTGGCTTCTGATGCAGGCCAGGGTCCACACTAGGGACGTCCTCCTTCGCAAGCACATCGTCGACGCTGCCGGGGCAGGGTGCCCCCTCTGTTCCGCTCCCCTCGAGACTGCTGATCACCTCATCTTCGGGTGCGCGTTCGCCCGACGCTTCTGGGATGCGGTCGGGAAGAGCTCCCTTGAGACTACCGCCGTCCGTTCGCTTCACCACCTCGCCCCGCCGCCCCGGGTGCCGGCCGGGACGGGGGCCACCTTCCTGCTGCTCTGCTGCTGGCAACTTTGGAAGCACCGGGACGCGGTGGTCTTCCAGAGGGTCCCTCCGTCGCTCCCTGGGCTCCTCAGCCGGTGCAAGGAAGACACGGTGCTCTGGCGCGTTCGGCTGCCTCGCCCCCTAAAACATGCGGTGGATGCCTGGCTGCACTGTTTTTCCAATCCTGTTTAAGCCCCTGCTGCTGGGTTTGACCTCTCCACCCCCCTCCTCTCTCTTGACCTTGTGAATGTATGATGCCTCATCTGGGCCTTTGGTCCACATATCTATACAAAATTCAGGTGGGGAAAACTCCCCCCCCCCCTCGGGTGAAAATTCAAAAAAAAAAGTGTCAGCCGGCTCAAGTTTTGGGACGTAAGGTGATTTTTTCTCTTCTCGAAACATGCAACGGATGCATGCACCTATATGTACCGATTACCGAACAAGAACTTCGCAGCGAAACGAGGCCATTTCTTTTTGAGGAGATAAGCCGATATCCACTTGCTGCAAGCTCTATATTATCTTAACCTCTGACCGGCCGGTGATGATTGCGCTTGTGTCATTAGATCTTTGACAGACAGTTGCAGTCGGTTGTCGGTACGAGCAAATCTGCGTGACGTACGTCGAGCTAGCAGAGAGATCATTGAGCATCCACAGTGGTGCGGATCTGAAACGATAAAGCAATGCCAAGTGGTGCGGATCAACTGCTCCACCCCCATGCATGCAGGCGCGATGTGCGTATTCAAATCATGACAGCTTTCTCCATGAACGATTTACTCATCTTGTAAGCATCTCTAATACAACATCTCTAATACAGCATCTTTAATACAGTTGTACTTTTTTGTTATGGGATGCTTTCTACTAAGATTGTTATTTTATGGCTACTGGACCATGGGAAGAATAATGAACACATGCTGTGCAACCTAGTGGCAAAATCAGTTAAATCAGCAGAAGGTTCTATCATCGCCGCCGAGCTAGCGTGGTGAAATCAGCAGAAGGCTCTATCATCGCCGCCGAGCTAGCGTGGTGAGCAGTGGCGGAGCCAGGATTGGAGTATAGGGAGGGCCGAGTACGTATATTGATCGAATCTCGTTGGTAATTACTCATTGCTCCTACTAAAATTGTTGATTGTTGGGCCAGGCCCCTGCTCGTCCCCCTGGCTCCGCCCCTGGTGGTGAGCAGCCCCAGCGAGTTGTCACAACTCCCAACCTCCAACTGTGTATCTGTTTGCCACTTGCCCTGATTTCCTTGAGTTTAGTGGCAATAATTGCAATAATCTATGGAGTAGTAGCTACGAGCCTACGACAAGGGTATGTGCCCTTGTGAGTTTTTTTTTATTCTGGAGCAAATCTGTGCCCTTGTGAGTGCCTTGAGTATTTTATTTGGCCTTAGTTAGGCCCATAATTAAACTGGATCACAAAACCATAGCAGCTTGGATTTCTTTCTAGAACAAGAAAACAACTTGAATTCATCAAGATGAGAGATTCAGCTCGTGGCGGGGCATGTTATTTTAGAACAAACGCACACTATTGCGTACTAATGCTTATAGGAATACATAAACTTGATGATGGTTCATTAGACGACCAAAATCGGCATCCAGTAGGAAGCGAGGTCGGAGAATGTGTGAGGTATTGAGCTTCTCCGTTGCTGCTTCCATTTTCATGACATAGCATTGAAGGTAAGTGAATACCTATTTCACACTCGGTGCATCACACTGCCAGGATGATGCACATAATGGGCGCTCCATAGGTCGGCCCATGTACGGATTTTCATTCTCTTGTTTTTATTTTGCTTATCGCAACATATTGGAGACGTGTATCATTTTTATTTCCCAAACAAATTATCAGAAAATATTCTTAATTCTCGTTGCTACATATATACCACTAATTCGTACAACAATTGCCAGCTCTAAATTATCAAATCCCGTTGAGTAAATCAATGCCTTTGTGGAAATAATACTAAAAATACATCGAATCGTAGGGGCGAGATTTTTCTCTTATTCCCAGCTTTTTAGCTTCTGGAGTTTTCCTTATTTTTGTCCATTTTCGAAAATAAATCCCATAATTTCAAAAATATATTCATGAAACTTCTAAAAAAAATTAAAAATTAAAATATGAACGAACTTGAAAATATGTGCATGAATTTTCTTGACAAAAAAAACTGAAAAAACCATAAAAAAGACTCCAAAGAAAACCGGTGGCACATTACCTACTGAAACACAGAGAAGAAAATAACGAGAATGGGCTGGCCCAATCGCAGAGACAAGCTAAAGGATTAGGAGCACTCTTGAGGTGCCAGGGCTATGTCTCGCCTACTGTGAGACGTACCTTAGTCTCGGCTCTGGCGCTCTGCTAATGGTCGGCTCAACACTATAACTCCGTCGAACGGTTTTGGGACGGTTCTATGCACCGGTTCAGACTAATTTTAGACCCTTTTGTGCGGTTTTCTTCTTATCTATTTCTATGTGTTTCTTGTATCCTTTACTTTTTTTGTACATTTTACTAATTTTGTTATTTATTTTTTTGTTTTTTAAATACATGATGAACATTTTTCAGATACATATTGAACATTGTTTTAAGTATAGGTTGAACACTTTTCTGAAATACACCTTCAACATTTGACTAATGCACATTGAACTTTTAATATAAGTCCCATGACCATTTTTACAAAGTTGCAACTCATTTGTTAGGTGTTTAGATTATATTTTAAAATGCCACAATCATTTTGTCGTATTGTGTGAAATATTTTTTGAAACTTACATAAACATTTTTTAATATGGTTTAAACGTTTTTCATAAAATTCACTAACATTTTCTTAAAACGTGTCAACAATTTTTAAAATGTCATGAACATTTTTTAGTGGTTACAAACCTTTTTTTAGGTTGCAAGAACAAATTTTTATAATATATAAACATTTTTGAAAAATGTCAAGAACATTTTTTGAAAACTTGTGGATATTTTTTTAATGTCACGAACATTGTTTTAAAATTACGTGAACTCATTTTCGCATTGCATGAATATTATTAAAATCCATGATAAATGCTTTTAAATTTTTAAGTGAACTAAAATTTAAATAATTTATTTGGGAAATTTCTAAAAATATAAAGAAAATTGAAAAATAGAAAACGATGAGCAAACACACCTACGCAACGAACCCACATGTTCTTATTGGGCTGGCTCACTTGAGGCGAGGCTACCACTTGTCCAACTGTGGTGGGCGATACGAAGTAAGATTGTCAAGAGTAGTTTTACGGGTAGCTACTAGACAATGGGAGGAATAATGCACACATGTTGTGGGAGCTAGTGAGAAAGCTGTTAAGAGCAAGTACAATAAGCTATGTAAGCAAGCTATAAGAGTTAAAATATTATTTTTCTGCTAACATGGAGGGAAGAGAAGAAGAGAGAAAAGAGGAGCCGGTTATAGAATAAAAGCGAGCTGCAACACATGCTCCTAGCCACTATGTGAGAGTGGAAAGTGGGTCATGTATTAATAAAATTGCACATCTTTATATCTAACTATTGTACTTGCCGACTATAAGCTTAACTATACATGACATAGCAACATCATATATTCATCAGCCGGCTGTAAGGGCATCTCCAGCCGCGCCCCCAACAGGCCCTCCCCAGGCGATTTTGCCGCGCCGGCAACAAAAAAAAAGGCCCCAGTCGCGCCCCCAGAAGCCCGTTTTTCGCCAGCTCGGGCCAAAACTGGTGCCGACGGACCCAGGCCGAACCCGGCGCCCTGGGGGGCGCTTGGGGAGCCGGCGCAAGCGAAAAAGGCGTGTGGGCCCGCCCTGGAAGCGACCCGAGGGTCTTTTCCCGCCGTTTTCTTGACACTTTTCCCTCGCATCTCTCCCGCTCGCTCGCCTTCCTCCCGCCATTCTATCCCTTTCTCCCGCTCGCTCTCGCCTTCCTCCCACCAAACCCCCTCCTGCTCGCCGCGAAGAAGCACGCCATGCCGCCGAAGAAGTACGCCATGCCGCGCGCGGCGGCAACCGCGAGTGGCGCCGTGGCCCAGCCGAAGCCGAGGAAGCCGAGGGCGCCGCCATCGAAGCCACCAGGCCTGTCGAACGCCGAGTGGAGGGTGGAAGTTCAGCGGCGCGAAGCGGTCACCACCGACAGGCGGAACAGGGCCATAGCCAAGAAGGCCCGCGACACCGCGGCGCGCACGGCGGCGTCTTCCTCATCGGTCGACCAGGCGGGGATGAACCCACCCGTCGTCAGCCACGCCCAGCACGCGCCCTGGGGACAGCAAGGCGCCGGATCTCCATGGGGTTCATCGTCGCCCGGCTGCTACGCCGACGGCGACGCGCACGGCGGGTTCAACCCAAACGTTACCTTCCCTCATGGTCACCCCGCTACGCGCACGCCCTCGCCCGCCTTCGTCGGCGTGCAGTACCCTCCATACAACTACTCGCCGCCCGCCTCCTACGCGTCCACACCGACGCCCCATCTCTACCGCGGACCACTACCCTTCTCGCACCTCGGCGGCACCGACGACACGGGAGCCGATATGGACGACATCATCGCGACAGGATCAACCGCGGCCGCCGAGTCTCCCGGGTTCGCCACCCAGGACAAGGTGGTGGACCTCAACGGCGACATGGAAGCCGAGCTCGGCTACGTCTACGGCGACGATGCGCAGGAACCCGAGGAGGAGGAGGACGAGGAGGAGGAGGAGGAGGAACCGGCGCTTGTTCCGACGAAGGGGCGCTAGAAGAAGAAGAAGCGGGCGGCTAGGTCAGGCGAACCGCGCATCAAGTGGATGTCCAAGGAGGAGGAATGCCTCGCCGAAGCATGGAAAGTCGTCTGCCTCGACCCGACCACCAGCGCGAACCAGAGCTTGGACACGTACTGGGACCGCATCAAGGCCGAGTTCGACGAGCAGAAGCTCGTCCACCCCTACTTCAAAGGCGTGTACATGCAGCGCGGCTCCAAGGCGATGGCGAACCATTGGGGGCGTATCTAGTTGGCGTGCAACAAATGGCATGGAATCGTCGAGGAGGTCGCGGCTCGCCCAGAGAGCGGCGCCAGCATTGAGGATCAGGTACGCACGCCGTTCGCCCGCATATCTTTGCCCCCTACGCCCGCCAACTGTTTGTCTCTCCGCGCAGCTGCTGCGTATGTTCGCCATGTATCGGGGCGACAACCAAGACGCCGACTTCAAGCACCTCCACGTCTACAAGCGCGTGCCCTCGACAAGGCCAAGGAGACATACAAGCCAGACGCGACGACTCCGGGCGCGTCAGAGGGACGGCCGGACGGCCACAAGTTGGCAAAGAAGGGGAAAAGTGCCGACGCGGCAACCGCGCGAGTGCGGGAGTCCATCGAGCATTGCCTCGCCGACGCCCAGGCCCGGGCCGTCCTACGCGAAGAGAAGACCGAGGCGCGGTGGTCGTCACTTATGAAGAACAACGCCATCAAGCTCGACCTGCTCCGAACGAACGTCGCCGCGAAGAAGAGGAACACCGACATGGCTTTTCTGATGAGCGGGGCGGACATGCTCCAGAGCAACGACGAGAAGCTCAAGGCGTGGTACCTGGTGCAGCGCGGCCTCATCCTGAACGAGCTGCCGACGGCAACGCCGACGACGCCGATGACGCCCACGACCACACGGACGCCAAGCCCGGACGGCGCCTCTACATCGCCGCCCAGCAGTGCGGAAGCCGCGCCGACGCAGCCCAGCGACGAAGCAGGTCCGACACCGACGAGCCCGCGCACGCCGACTCCGCCAACGCCTGGAGCCGACCAAGCCGAGTGATTCGTTGCGCATGGCGCCCCTCTGTTTTTTGTAACGCCAGACTACGTCCGATCGCCGGATTTGCGGCGTCTTTTGAGAGCGGGAACGACCAAGTTTGAATTTTCCGCATCCTAGGGCCGGCGCGTGGGGGCGTGACTGAGAGCTAGGTCGCCCCCAGGGGCCGAACTAGCGTCGGCACGCCCCAGGCCGCTCTATTTAGGCACCCTGGGGGGCCGAACGGCTAGAGATGCCCTAAGGAGCAGGAGGTTCTCTCATTGCAAGTAGGCGTCGTAGCTCCAGCGAGCTGTCCCAACTCTATGTTTTGTCTCTTGCACTGATTTCCTTGACACCAGTGACAATAATTGGAATACTCTATAACAATAAGCTCTCTAATTTTAAATGGCTCATAATCAATTGAGGTTTACAATTGAAATTGGATCATCAGATTTTTACTAGGTCAACAATTTCTGAAAGCTATCTCATTTAATTGTTTTGTATTATACACTGTGCTTTCTAATTTTTAACGCCTGAGGTCTTTAATTTAAAATTGAGTCACTAATTTTGATCAAGTCAACAATTTCTCAAGAAGCTCTTCCGTAATTATTTTAATTCATTATACTCCCTAATTGTGAAGTTCTTCGATTCAATAGAGGTATCCGATTCTGGATTTGATTTACGATTTTGGTCGCGCCAATGATTTTTCAAATCAATCAGCAGCAACCGGCCTATAAAAACATATCAATCATGCCCTTCCTCCCACCGCCTAGAAAAAAGAAACACCACCATATGATACTGTAGCACTAATATAATACATGGAGCTACTGATGCGGAAATTTTCCCACATAAATATGGGTTTATTAGATGATAACACAGAATCACACCCAAAAAGACCCACCAAATATTGTATTATATAAAAAAACACTCCATCATCTCACTGCACCCCAAACTAAATATTTCATCAATTTCAAAATATAAAGGGTATTAGTTCTTTGGAAAGACAAATTCCTTTTACTTTGACCAAGCTCAGAGGCAAAATTACCGACATCCACAATATTAAACAAAAAATATGAAAATTCATTTTGTGATGAATCTAGTTACACCAATTTGATATTATGGATTTTAATAAATTTCTCTACTAATATGGTCAAACTTAAAAAGATTTGACTTTTTTTAAAAGTAATACATCTAATATTTTGAAAAAACAGTGAGTATTGTTTTTAGAAACCCAACAACACCAATGACGCAACAAAGCGCGTCTAACTCTTCTAGTATATATAATCTAGCAATAATCGGGGTACAATTCTATACACCAGATGATCGATACGGCAGCACAGAGGGGTGGTGGCTCCATGCATGGGCCGGCATACCCACACCATGGCAATCTTGATGCGTTGGAGGTTGTGGAAGGATTGAACTCAAGAGTTTTTGACGAGGTGGCGAGTAGTGCCGAAAGAGTCCTGGGTCTGGTGCGGGAAGACATAGCGGTGTGGCGTACGGCTGGATGCATTGAACCTGGGCTATTAACAAGCAGATGGGCAGTTCATGCCTTGTATTTTTGGGCTAGCTGGTTGTTTTTATCCCGGTGTAATAGCTAGTTTGGTTCGTATCCTCATGATGTCCTGCCTGGCCTGGAGCGCGCTTGAAAAATTCTTAAAGTCATTTCGTTACTATCATCATGATGTCTGGAATGGCCTGGCCTCAAATAGCATGGGAAGTGATTAGCCTCATTCGAAAAGCCAGGGAAGTGTTTAGCCTGGTCCAGGCGTAAGAAATGGAAAGCGTGGTGGCTGCTTGACAGTGGCAGACCTAGCTGAAAATCACTTAGGGCATGTACAATGGTTCTATCTTAGCAATGCCACGTAGGATAAATGATGATGTGGAGGAGAGAGAAATCATAAGAGAAGGCTTGTCTTCTCTTAATTAAGAGAAGGCAAGAGATGATCTCTTAGCACAATAGTTTCACCATGTTTTTAGGAATAACTAGTTATTGAAGATAAGGCTAAGAGATGACCCATTGTAGACATCTTTTTTTGTCATCTCTAATATACATGCAAGGCTTAAGATAAGACTATCTTATCGATCATTGTACATGCCCTTAGGGGGAGGGG
>NC_057813.1:674330564-674331464 GCF_018294505.1 Triticum aestivum | reverse complement strand
AATGTAAAAAAAATCTAGTCTAAGTCTCCCTAAAAAAGTTCTTCAGAAATTGATCCAAGGCTGGGGGCAGTGCGCCCCTCCCCGACCTCAACATAGCTCCGCCACTACTGCCTGGATCTCTAAGTACATATTTGTACGTCCAATATGACCTCATAGGCTATATTTTCATAATAACTCTTTCAGACCAGGCCAAGAACCAAACAACCTATAGCCTAGGTTGTCTGACCAGGCACAATAATTTTGCAAAGTTCAATGCCATGCCAGACTGTGAACACAAACCAAACTAGCACTAAGACTCTGGTTTTCAGTCCTAGTTCCGCCTAGCTAGACTGCTAAGCATCTTGTACTCCGCTTCTTTTCTAAGTTTCTAATAAAGATCGGCCAACGGCCCTTCGATAGGACAAGGTTGTATGCCCTTGTGAGTGGCGAGGCAAGCATGTTAGTTTATTCAAATTTAGGCCATAAACCTTGTAGTAGTAGCTAGGATTAATAGGGTTGTGAGAAAGCAACTTGGATGCATCGATCCCACATCAAGTTGGCGGTATCTCAATCATGTAAGATCAGAAATCGTACACATCTTTTCATAAAGCGGCCAGAGAAATCAAGGCCATAGGGGGCTATGGGTTATAAACTTATAATACATGTGTGTAATCCAAGCATGAGACATGAGCAAAAGATTGTTTATGAGATGGTTGCTCTGACCGGTACTGATTCTCTTGGCCACTACTCTACAGGCTTGCTTGTGGCTAGCCACTTGCTTAATGCAGCTGTTTGCCGCAGCTTTAATTTGATTTGGCTATAGCTCTAACTCTTTTTTTTCGGGGTAAAGGAAGATTTCTATTACTCAAGGAGGCAAATCCACCGGAACCAAGTTTACAATGTCATACATACCCGAACCCA
>NC_057813.1:674239287-674330394 GCF_018294505.1 Triticum aestivum | reverse complement strand
TAAGCAGCAAAAGCGTGGCTAACTTTATTTTACAAGCGGCTAATAGACGTGATAGAAATCTCCCTAGTCTCAGCATCCTTCATCCTCTTAATCTCCTCAACTAGCACGCGGTTCCTCGAGCGATCCCTTGTCGAAGCGTTCAACATGTTCACAACTTCAACGCTATCCATCTCGATGAGAGTGGGCAGATCTGTGCGGGCAGGGGCCAGCTCGAGCCCCTCCCTACACGCCACCAACTCGGCTTCCAGGGCATTAACGGATGAGCAGTTTTCCCTATAGGCAGTGAAGATGATATCCCCTGGGTCTGTTCGCAAGACCATGCCCCCTCCAGCTGCTCCTGTAGCAGATACATAGCTGCCATCGACGTTCAATTTTGTCCATCCAGCCGGGGTAGCATCCACAGCAGCTCCACCTTCTGTTGTACGCGCTCTTGTGGAGCCAGAAGACCAACCTGAACAACCATCTTTCCTTTCTCCATGTTACCTTGGGGCCACTGATGAATGTACACCAAGGAATTGATGTAGCCTTGCAGAAATCTGCGAGATGCTTCCGTTGGAGGTAGGGGCTTGCCATGAGTTATTTCATTCCGCACATGCCACACACGCCACATGACCATGAGGACTATCATATGTGTAGTGCCAGGTAGAGGCTCTAGTAGCGAGAATAACCATTCTGGACCTGTATGTATGATATTCTCCATCTTTGCAATGGGCCAGTCCCGCACCATAGCATGCCACAAATCTTTCGCCAGTGGGCACCTACATATTGCGTGGAAGTCATCCTCTTGTTCCACACCACAAAGAGGACACACGTCAGAAAGCTCGAGGTGACGAGAGAATTTATTTGCCCAGGTAGCGAGCGAGTTGGAAACCAGCCTCCATGCCAAGACGCGTACCTTTGGGGGAGCAGGGCACCCCCATATGGTCTTCCGGATGGCGCGACGACCATCCGGTGCCCTGCTTGTTGCAGTCGCCAGTGGACGCTTGCGCTCGTCCATGGCGAGCCGATATGCGAAGGGAACGGTGAAGATACCGTTCTTCTCCGGAGCCCATGCAATGATGTCGTCGGTGATGCGAGGCGACGTGCGAAAAAACAGCAGAGGCCTTTGTGCAAAACAAAACAGGAGCAAATCGGGAGTCACGACACTTAAAAGGTTAATACAAAATTACCTATAAAACTAGGGGCCATTGTGCAAAAAACAAGGCTAGCTAGGGACTCACGTGAGCGTCGCGTGACAATTTTCGCGCCCAACCGACATCACGTCCATTGCGCCTAACCACAAAAAAGAGAAAAACCGGGCGGCTGGCCGGTACAGATGGCCTGTATGAGCAAATTGCACCCGCAACTCAAGTTCTATGACGAGTTTTTTCGGTAGCAAGTACCGTGCTAAAGTGCACCGCAAGGCAAGTTCTTAGACCGCCAGTGCCGTTTACTCAAATACATAAATTATGAAACTATATCTTATAATGAATCTAAAGATATACTCCCTCCGTCCGAAAAAACTTGTCCCTCAAATGAATGAATCTGGCATTAAGTTAGTGTTAGATACATCTATTTGATGAACAAGCTTGGGACAAGCTTTTTCGGACGGAGGGAGTATGTTGGTAAGACGAGACACACGGATCCCCGAGACCCCGACACACCCGCCGAGCACGCGCGCAGCAGGGCAGCGCATGCAGCAGCTCGGTGGATCGATCGTACCGCAACCGCAAGCCACGCACGCCGCAATCTGCAACTCCTCCACCGGCTCGCCCACATGCCAGCACGCGCGCATCCATGCCACTTGCGTATTGCCGGCTACGTCGTCCATCTCTGCATAATAACTAGATTCAAGACTCCAGCCCCTAGTCTCCTCTCTCCAGCCATCGTTCCCCGTGGCAAAAGCACGAGATTCCCATCGATTCGGTCGGGTTGCTGCCGGCGGCGACGTCGCTTCTCTTCCTCCACTCGCTCCATCCACCCTGCGCCCTATAAAAACCTCCCGTATCGAGATCTGCCGGGGGTGTCGGGTCGCGCCCCCGCGATCTCCACAGCATTCTGCTGTCGACCGTCGTCGGAACGGGCCGGAACACCAGATCGAGGCCGTCAACGCCGATCCATTGAGGATCTATCTACACGTACGTCGTAGTATGTGTCTATCGGTCATTGCCAACGATCGAATGTTCTCGAAACGTGAATGCATGCATGCATGCACCTACCCAACCCAACAAGATCCACTCCTACTTGCTCAGTTAACTATTCTGAACTCTGATTATGATTACGCTTCTGTCATTAGGTCTGGCCGTGGATAAAATATGCTAGAAGTCGGTATGGAAATCTACGCCACGAGCGAGCGAGAGAGGTCGATCAATGAGGGCATCGTCGGGCAGCAGAATATAATCTCAACGTGCGTGCCTATCTGAACTCATAAAACAATGCGAGATGGCGCAGGACTGCAGACGCATCAGGTTCATGTACATGGCACGATTGACTTCATATACTCCATACATTAAGCATATCTAATACTACTGGACTATGGGTGGAATAATGAATGCATGTTGTGCGAGCTAGTGGCAAAA
Source organism: Triticum aestivum (assembly GCF_018294505.1). Classification (NCBI taxonomy): domain Eukaryota; kingdom Viridiplantae; phylum Streptophyta; class Magnoliopsida; order Poales; family Poaceae; genus Triticum; species Triticum aestivum. The sequence continues at coordinate 674,327,836 of NC_057813.1, read as the reverse complement.
ACAGTTAAATTAGCAGAAGGTGCTACTGCTAGCGTGGTGAGTAGCCCCAGCGAACTGTCACAACTGTATGTGTCCCTAGAGTTTAGTGGCAATAATTGAAATCCAGGACAGGTTTCTGTTCCCTTGTGAGCGGCGACCATGTTAATTTATTCAGTTAGGTTAGGTTAGGCCCATAAACTATAGCACAAAACCATCTAATCTAAGTACAGTAGCTAGGATTGATAGGGGGAGTGAGAAAGCAACTTGGATGCATCCACGTCAAGTTGATGGCATGCCATCTCAATCATGTTTGTAAGATCAGAACACGTACGTACACACATCTTTGCACAAAACAAGCGGGCCAATGGGCTATAATAGAGATTATAATACTGGTGTGTAAGTGTAATCCAAGCATGAGACATGAGCAGAGAGGATTGTTTATGAAATGGCTGCTCTGACCGGTACTGACTCTGTTTTGGCCACTATACTCTGGGCTTGCTCGTGGCTAGCTACTCGCGGAGTGCGACTGTCTGCTGCGCCTTATAATTTAGAGAAAAGTATATTTTTTGTTTCTCAATTTTTGACGAAGTCTAAATTTCATCCCTTAATTATGAAACCGGATAATTTGCAGCCCCAACTCTTGAAACCGGACAAGTTTTATCCCTCGAGCAGTATCATGCTGACTCAACGTGGTTTTTGCCAGTCCAAAGTGACACGTGACAAGCTTTTAGGTACAAAGAAGAAAAGAAAACGAAAAAACACGTAGAGCTCATGTGAACTCCATTGAGGCAAAACATCAAACAGGTGGTGTGCGTGCGCTCGCATGGCCATGCTGCTCTCCTGACCATAACGATGGATCTCCTCCGAGGCTCCGACACCTCCAGCTTCCCCTACACGCATCGGCGTGGCCAGTAAGGACGAGGACGGTTCGGCACAGCCAGCTTGGACAAGGGACGGATCCGGTGGCGACGGCCAGCAGGGCCAACAATATCTCGGCACGGCGAGCTTGGTCAAGGACTCAAGGCGTGGATGGGGTGTTGACGAGGTGGGGCGGACGACAACTGTGCGGCAGCTCGAGCGGTGGCTCGCAGCGGTGCATGCAGCCAACGGACGGTCCAGCGGTGCATGCAAGCCGGTGTGTGGCGGTGCACGCGTGGCCATGAGCTCCCGCTCCAGCGACACGCGTTGCTGCCGTCGTCCTGCTCAAGCAGCCGAGCTCGTTTTCGACGGCGCGAGCGGCACGCTGGGGGACACCGCACCAGAGCTACCTTGCGGGTCGTCAGGGACCAATGCCACTTCGCCGGAGGCTTACATTCTCCTCATATTGCTCGACGCACTAGAACTGCTCGACAAAATGCCGAGCTGAGTTAGGACGAGAAGGAAGAAGAAGACCTATCGGGAATTGCCACGTGGATGCAGACCCGGTCAAAACCACGCCATGTCATTTAAAAACCGCTTGCAATCGGGAGAGGGACTTAGAGGGTGTTTGTTTCTAAGGATTTATTGGTTTAGGGACTTGAAAAAGTCCCTATAAGTCCCACCTAAACCAAACACAAGAGACTTATTGGGACTTATTGTGGTAATTTGAGACTTACCAAATAAGACTCTCAGGGAGGAGTTTATTGGGACTTATCCCGGGCTGGACCCGCCCCGCGTCGCTCCAGTCTCGTTCCCCGCACGCCGCCTGCCTCTCGGTCCAATCGCCGCCGCCGCCCGCCTCTCGCCCCGTCGCCGCCCCGTCGTCGCCCCGTCGCTGCCCCGTCTCGGTTCGTTCTGCCTCGGTTCGCCGCCCCGTCGCCGCCCCACTTCGGTTCGTTGCAGCGGTGCCTCCAATCGCCGGACAAGCCCTCTCCTGAGCCTCGTTGCAGCGGTGCAACATGGACTTATAAGTCCTTGTAAAAAAAAAGGTAGGAACTCGGGACTTATAAGTCCCTGTAAACAAACAGGTAGGGACTTATGATTTATGAGTTGGGACTTAAAAATGTCCTAGGACTTATGAAACAAACAGGGCCTTAGTTTGTCCGGTTTCAAGAGTTGGAGGTGCAAGTTGTCCGGTTTGATAGGTTTTTTTTGAAAGATCCAGCAAATTGCTGGCTTCAATTAGATTAAGCAGAAAGCAGCGGAAGAACAACATGGGGAGGATCCGAAGATCAATGAGAAAAGAAAAACGACAACCCTATTGGCCACCGAACAACACTACCCTTACACGGCGGAACGCCATCCACCCACAACAAGACAACGCAGCTCCGACTCCTGCGGAGAACTACAGAGAGCAAAGCAATGTTGGCGTCACGGAAGATCACCGAACGGACCACTTGTCGCTCGTCATCGTACACCACCGGTGCCCCGCACCGCAGCTTCGACTTCACAGAAACAAGCAGCCGAGGTAGTCTCACGGACACACCGGAGAAGAGCCGACTACCATGACCAATGCCACGCCTCCGGCAATGCTCACCGCCGTTATCATTGCCACAGAAGCCAGACTGCTCCATTGCCGGACGGACACGACCGAGCAGCACAACCTCCCCCACCTATCACTGGTCCCTCTGGACGGTAAGGAGCTCCTGAAACGATGCCCCAAGAGGTGCGACGCACGCCGCCATCATCGTCCGATCCTAGGGGATCAAGGGTTTCCCCCAGCATCCTTGCGTAGTGGAGTGAGCAGGAACGCCTCAGCGACGCCTTCAAGAAGGAAGCGGCGCCCGCAGGCGTCGCCGTCGCCTGCCCCAGCTCAAGACCCGGCAGCAAAGTCTTCACCCGGCGCTGCACCTCCGACCACCAACCCGAGACAGACCACCACTGCAGACACACGGCCGGCGGCCGCCGGCCCCATGCGCCCAACGTCCTCCGCAACCACCTTCAGAACTGGACGCCGGGGTCAAGGTCTTCATCGCTGCCGCCGGTCCTCGCCGGATAGAGCCGCCGGCCCCATGCGCCCAACGGTCGTCACGGCCTCCTCACAGAACAGGGCGCCGGGGCCCGATCTGCTTCGCACCACCCCTGGAGCCCAACTAGTCGACTGCCGCCGGTGCCAGAGCCGTCTACAGCCCACGCGCCGCTGAGAAGCTGGCTCCCGCCTGACCCATCTCCTCTGCAGCAGCACCAAGCAAGAGACGGCGGCCCTCTTCAGATCCAGCAGGGGCCTGCCCTGGTGCGGTGCGCCCGCGACCCGCACGGCCACCGCATGGCCCAAGCCGCAGCCATCCCTGCCTCACTGCCCGCGCCGCACAGCAGAGGAGCTCCGCCATCGCGCCCAACTCGCCAGATCCGCGCCCTCCTCCGAGCCGCCAGATCCGCAGCCTCGCCGGCACAGCCAAGCTTCGCCGCCCTACGCGCGCCTCCCCGCGCTCGAACGCGGCCGCCCCAGCCCTTGCGCGCACCGGCGCGGGAGCCGCACCCTGGATCCCGCCGAGATGGGCAGCCCGCGCTGCTGGAGCTCAGACGGGAGGAGGGAGTGCCCCGCCGCCGCCGAGCCGCGCGGGCTTTGCCCGGCGACGTCTGCCGCCGGCGGCGAGGGGAGGCTGACTAGTGGATCTGCGCTGGCGGCGGCTAGGTTTTCGCCCCCCGGCCGCCCGCGGGAGCGACCCGAGGAGCAATTCCAGCTATTGGCGTGCTCCGGCGTGCAGTTTTGATGCTGCGATTCCAGTTTCGTAGTTGAGGGACGAAATATAGACTTCGTTAAGAGTTGAGGGACGAAAAATATACTTTTCTCTATAATTTATACTCCCTCCGCCCTAAAATTCTAAGACAAATCTAAGACAAGAATTTTGGAACAAGATAATATTTTCGCAATGCGTCGTAGCACTCGGCTGCCCCAAATAATTTGGCGTGAATCCACCTGCATGAGTTTAAATACGTAAGGCTCATAATGATCACAAGAGAAAGCGCCGGGAACTAAAAAGAACAAGATCCAGATTAGCTGGTAGTGTTGATTCCATTGTTTTCCGATAGAAATGCAAAACAACAGTACATACAAATTCGTTTTTTCTGAAGCTTTATATTGTTTGATAAAGGATAAAATTTATATTTTTTTGTGAGAATGATAGATATTTATATATTATAAAAATAAAAAATTCCAATAATCTTGAACATAAATGTTTATGTACTTAAAATCAATTCTTCCTCTCATATTATAAAACATACCATCAAACAAAAATGAAAAAAAAACATCTATTTAGAAAGAGTTCATGTATCAGTGAAGAGTTGTTTTGCAAAAGACAAACCAGTGAAGAGTTGTTCATACGTGCAACATATATATTATTGTGAAATATTCATGTGTCTACCCAAGAGATAAAAGATGAAAACAAAACACAAGTTAAAAACGAGAAAACGAAAAAAAAGAATGAAAGAAAAGAGAAAGAAGAAAATGCCAACCATTATTGGGCCGGCTAATATACGAGTGAGTATGTCCGCAGTTTCCCATTGGACGCATGAATAGGAAGGTCTTGTGCTTTTCTAAAAAAAAGGGTCCGAATAACTGCCACACGTGTGGCGTCGACGGGAACCCGCCCGCACGCCTCTGTGGCATGGACGGGAACCGGCCCGCACGACCACGTCCGCGCGCACAAATTACGGCCCGCACGTCCGTTGCGTGCCAACCCCACCCGCACTGCCCGTCCGGGCAAGCCGACCCGCTGCCCGCACGACCAATCAGTTCCCGGCCTCCGATCCATCCCCTCTCTCGTCTGCCGCCATCGTCCCCCACCTCTCGAACCCCGACCCCCGTCGCCGGCCTTCTCTGGTTGCCATGGCAAACAGAGCAGATCCGTAGGGCACTCCCACCTCAAAACCACGCCCCAACCCTCCTCGCCCCCAGCCCCAAACTCCAACCCAGCCCTCCAGAGACGATCATCTAAAACCAGGTGAAAATCTCCCGATCTCATCCTTCTCATCCTTAAGGCTAAAAATCTCCCGATCTTGTGCTGGATCCATGCTATAGGGGTAGAACACTGCATGGTTCAGTGTGTAGTCGCGATTGCCAGGCAGAGTACACCAGATCTGCCATGTACTACGTTTGAAATTAACTTAAGTTCCTAGTTTAATTGACTCAAGTAGTTGGGTATGAAAAATGGATGAGTAGGAATCACTAAAGAAGGACAGGAGGGACAAATTTTGGAATGAAGAGGGTTGGAAGAAATTAATTGCAGTAGCTGCCACCTATTTTGACCCGTCGCTTGCCATCCATATCTTTCTATGTGCAAAGCAGCAGAAGAATACAATTCTTGTGGATTGTTGATGCCTTCTTGTTCATGCAGTGATTGAGAACACAATGGAAAGAAGCGAGACACGGGAAGAATGAATCACGAGGATGGCGCTGATGCTTGGGGTTCTCAAAGGCCAGAAACGCCCCCTTGGGATGCAACAGAGTACAGTCAGCTCATCTCTTCAGGGCCGTTGCTGCCACTACTAGAATAGTATGCAGGCATAGGTATGATGTGTGATAACAAAAGAAGAGAACAGTTGCCATCTTCGCAACGTTGAAGATGACATTCTACTTATGTCGTACATTGTCATTTTTTTGCAGGTTCTTATGACCAAAACACAATTAGGAGGCCCCCGGAGCAAGTTCACTCACAAGGCGGTAACACTGACAAGTGTACGGGCAGCCAACTTCAACTAGCTTGTATGGATAATCAAGGTAATGCAAAACGAGAAAAGAGCACATACTGCTGTGGACATGAAAAATGAACATGCAAAAAAACTGTCAAAAGGACTCACGAGTTACCACGGGTGAAAATGCAGAGCCTTCATGCAGCGCGTGGCATCAGGCAACACCAATGTACCTGCCATCAACGTCATACACAGGTGAGTCCATAAAAAAAGTGAAGTTGCGAATGATCAATTAGCAGAAGGAGCATAGTTGACAAATACAATTGCCATGACTAGACATCTACAGTTGCCATGTATTAGAAACTACACTTGACATCCCTGGATAACTGTTGTTGCCATCCTGGACACCTGCAGTTGCCAGGGAAGAACAACTGCAGTTGCCATGCCAGTGCGACTACGTTTGCCATGCCATGGCAACTGTAGCTGCCATGAAGGAACAACTGCAGTTGCCATGCCGGTGCAAATACAGTTGCCATGCCAGTAAAACTGCAGTTGCCACATCAGGGGCAACTGCAGTTGCCGTGCTAACACAAAATGCATTTGCCATGAATTTACCAACCACTACTATGCGTACAGGTTATTACGCTGGTGGTAACCCGGCAAATGTCTCATGGCAAGCTTCACAAATTGCAGATGGAGCACGTCATTTTGGTGTCACAGACCACACAAGAAGGTCAAATGCAACACAACAAGGTAAGGGAAAAACTGAACCACAAAAACAGCACTACATTTATTATATGTAGTTATTTGTAGGCAAAAACAATAGTTGCCATGTTTGTTGAACAGTAGCTGCCATCACTGGACAGATATAGCTGCCGTACATTTCCACGCGCAGACTCACGGCTTGCTGTTTGAAATGATGTCGTGCCAAATCACTCGTAGATGGTGTGATCCGTTGCGATACACATGTTATTCAAACAAAAAACTTACTCTCGTACCTGTTTTTCCTATTACAGGGCCTACAACTACAGTTAACAGCGGCGCGGGGACATCTACTGCGGGGAGCTCTGAGCGCACGGAAGACGCATTCCACCAGCCAGCAGACAATCATGCCGCAGACAATTTTGAGTCACAGTCGGGAATGACAATCATTCCAGCAATACCGACAAGCACCCCTTTGAACACAAGCACTGCCAACACTCAAGTAGATGGAACTGAAGGAAATATGCCCTAGAGGCAATAATAAAGTTATTATTTATTTCCTCATATCATGATAAATGTTTATTATTCATGCTAGAATTGTATTAACTGGAAACATAATACATGTGTGAATACATAGACAAACATATAGTCACTAGTATGCCTCTACTTGACTAGCTCATTAATCAAAGATGGTTATGTTTCCTAACCATAGACATGTGTTGTCATTTGATTAACGAGATCACATCATTAGGAGAATGATGTGATTGACATTACCCATTCCGTTAGCCTAGCACTTGATCGTTTAGTATATTGCTATTGCTTTCTTCATGACTTATACATGTTCCTGTAACTATGAGATTATGCAACTCCCGTTTACCGAAGGAACACTTTGGGTACTACCAAACGTCACAACGTAACTGGGTGATTATAAAGGAGTACTACAGGTGTCTCCGAAGGTACATGTTGTGTTGGTGTATTTTGAGATTAGGTTTTGTCACTCCGATTGTCGGAGAGGTATCTCTGGGCCCTCTCGGTAATGGACATCACTATAAGCCTTGCAAGCAATGTAGCTAATGAGTTAGTTATGAGATGATGCATTACATAACGAGTAAAGAGACTTGCCGGTAACGAGATTGAACTAGGTATTGGATACCGACGATCAAATCTCGGGCAAGTAACATACCGATGACAAAGGGAACAACGTATGTTGTTATGCGGTTTGACCGATAAAGATCTTCGTAGAATATGTAGGAACCAATATGGGCATCCAGGTTCCGCTATTGGTTATTAACCGAGAATAGTTCTAGGTCATGTCTACATAGTTCTCGAACCCGTAGGGTCCGCACGCTTAAAGTTACGATGACAGTTTTATTATGAGTTTATAAGTTTTGATGTACCGAAGTTTGTTCGGAGTCCCGGATGTGATCACGGACATGACGAGGAGTCTCGAAATGGTCGAGACATAAAGATTGATATATTGGAAGCCTATGTTTGGACATCGGAATCATTCCGGGTGAAATCGGCATTTTACCGGAGAACCGAGAGGTTACCGGAACCCCCCGGGGGGTTATTGGGCCTACATGGGCCTCGCGAGAGAAGAGGGAAGGAGGCAGGAGGGGGCCGCGCGCCTCTCCCCTTCCTAGTCCGAATAGGACAAGGGAAGGGGGGCGGCGCCCCCCTTTCCTTCCCCTCTTCCTCCTCTTTCCCCCTTCTCCTATTCCAACTAGGAAAGAAGGGAGTCCTACTCCCGGTGGGAGTAGGACTCCCCCCTTGGCGTGCCCTCCTTGGCCGGCCGCCTCCTCCCCCTGGCTCCTTTATATACGGGGGCGGGGGCACCCCATAGACACACAAGTTGATCTACGGATCGTTCCTTAGTCGTCTGCGGTGCCCCCCTCCACCATATTCCACCTCGATCATATCGTCGCGGAGTTTAGGCGAAGCCCTGCGCCGGTAGAACATCATCATCATCACCACGCCGTCGTGCTGACGGAACTCATCCCCGAAGCTTTGCTGGATCGGAGCCCGGGGATCGTCATCGAGCTGAACGTGTGCTGAACTCGGAGGTGCCGTACGTTCGGTACTTGGATCGGTCGGATCGTGAAGACGTACGACTACATCAACCGCGTTGTGCTAACGCTTCCGCTTACGGTCTACGAGGGTACGTAGACAACACTTTCCCCTCTCGTTGCTATGCCATCACCATGATCTTGTGTGTGCGTAGGAATTTTTTTGAAATTACTACGTTCCCCAGGTTTTATGCGTAGATGTCATATGCACGAGTAGAACACAAGTGAGTTGTGGGCGATATAAGTCATACTGCTTACCAGCATGTCATACTTTGGTTCAGCGGCATTGTGAGATGAAGCGGCCCGGACCGACATTATGCGTACGCTTACGCGAGACTGGTTTCACCGTTACGAGCACTCGTGCTTAAAGGTGGCTGGCGGGTGTCTGTCTCTCTCACTTTAGTTGAACCGAGTGTGGCTACGCCCGGTCCTTGCGAAGGTTAAAACAACACTAACTTGACAAACTATCGTTGTGGTTTTGATGCGTAGGTAAGAACGGTTCTTGCTCAGCCCGTAGCAGCCACGTAAAATTTGTAACAACAAAGTAGAGGACGTCTAACTTGTTTTTGCAGGGCATGTTGTGATGTGATATGGTCAAGACGTGATGCTATATTTTATTGTATGAGATGATCATGTTTTGTAACCGAGTTATCGGCAACTGGCAGGAGCCATATGGTTGTCGCTTTATTGTATGAAATGCAAACGCCCTGTAATTGATTTACTTTATCACTAAGCGGTAGCGATAGTCGTAGAAGCAATAGTTGGCGAGACGACAATGATGCTACGATGGAGATCAAGGTGTCGCACCGGTGACGATGGTGATCATGACGGTGCTCTGGAGATGGAGATCACAAGCACAAGATGATGATGGCCATGTCATATCACTTATATTGATTGCATGTGATGTTTATCCTTTATGCATCTTATCTTTCTTTGATTGACGGTAGCATTTTAAGATGATATCTCACTTAAATTATCAAGAAGTGTTCTCCCTGAGTATGCACCGTTGCCAAAGTTCGTCGTGCCCAGACACCACGTGATGATCGGGTGTGATAAGCTCTACGTCCATCTACAACGGGTGCAAGCCAGTTTTTGCACACGCAGAATACTCAGGTTAAACTTGACGAGCCTAGCATATGCAGATATGGCCTCGAAACACGGAGACCGAAAGGTCAAGTGTGAATCATATAGTAGATATGATCAACATAATGATGTTTACCATTGAAAACTACTCCATCTCACGTGATGATCAGTTATGGTTTAGTTGATTTGGATCACGTGATCACTTAGATGACTAGAGAGATGTCTTTCTAAGTGGGAGTTCTTAAGTAATATGATTAATTAAACTTTAATTTATCATGAACTTAGTCCTGGTAGTATTTTGCAAATTATGTTGTAGATCAATAGCTTGCGTTGTTGCTTTCATATGTTTATTTTGATATGTTCCTAGAGAAAATTGTGTTGAAAGATGTTAGTAGCAATGATGCGGATTGAATCCGTGATCTGAGGTTTATCCTCATTGCTGCACAGAAGAATTATGTCCTTAATGTACCGCTAGGTGACAGACCTATTGCAGGAGCAAATGCAGACGTTATGAACGTTTGGCTAGCTCAATATGATGACTACTTGATAGTTTTGTGCACCATGCTTAACGGCTTAGAATCGGGACTTCAAAGATGTTTTGAACGTCATGGACCATATGAGATGTTCCAGGAATAGAAGTTAATATTTCAAGCAAATACCCGAGTTGAGAGATATGAAGTCTCCAACAAGTTCTATAGCTAAAAGATGGAGAAGAATCGCTCAACTAGTGAGCATGTGCTCAGATTGTCTGGGTACTACAATCGCTTGAATCAAGTGGGAGTTAATCTTCCAGATAAGATAGTGATTGACAGAATTCTCTAGTCACCATCACCAAGTTAGTTGAACTTTGTGATGAACTATAGTATGCAAGGGATGACGAAAACAATTCCCGAGCTCTTCGTGATGTTGAAATCGACGAAGGTAGAAATCAAGAAAGAGCATCAAGTGTTGATGATTGACAAGACCACTAGTTTCAAGAAAAGGGCAAAGGGAAAGAAAGGGAAACTTCAAGTAGAATGGCAAACAAGTTGTCACTCCCGTGAAGAAGACCAAAGCTGGACCAAAGCCTGAAACTGAGTGCTTACACTGCAAAGGAAATGGTCACTGGAAACGGAAATACCCTGAATGTTTGGTGGATAAGAAGGATGGCAAAGTGAACAAGGGTATATTTGATATACAGGTTACTGATGTGTACCTTACTAGTGTTTATAATAGCCCCTGAGTATTTGATACTTGTTCAGTTGCTAAGATTAGTAACTCGAAACAGGAGTTATATAAACAGAAACTAGTTGAGGGTGAAGTGATGATGTGTGTTGGAAGTGGTTCCAAGATTGATATGATCATCATCGCGCACTCCCTATACTTTAGGGATTAGTGTTAAACCTAAATAAATGTTATTTGGCGTTTGCGTTGAGCATAAATATGATTTGATCATGTCTATTGCAAAACGGTTATTCATTTAAAGCCGAGAATAATTGTTATTCTATTTACATGAATAAAACCTTCGATGGTCATACATCCAATGAAAATAGTTTATTGGATCTCGATAGTAGTGATACACATAATCATAATATTGATGCCAAAAGATGCAAAGTTAATAATAATAGTGCAACTTATTTGTGGCACTGCTGTTTGGGTCATATCGGTGCAAAGCGCATGAAGAAACTCCATAAAGATGGATTTTCGGAATCACATGGTTATGAATCATTTGATGCTTGCGAACCGTGCCTTTTGGGCAAGATGACTAAAACTCCGTTCTCCGGAACAATGGAACGAGCTACTGACTTATTGGAAATAATACATACCGATGTATGCGATCCGATGAGTGTTAAGGCTCGTGGCAAGTATCGTTATTTTCTAACCTTCACAGATGATTTGGGCAGATATGGGTATATCTACTTAATGAAACATAAGTCTGAAATAGTTGAAAAGTTCAAAGATTTCAGAGTGAAGTGGAAAAATCATGGTAACAAGAAAAATAAAGTTTCTACGATCTGATCGTGGAGACGAATATTTGAGTTATGAGTTTGGTCTTCATTTAAAACTATGTGGAATAGTTTCACAAACTCATGCCACCTGGAACACCATAGCTTAATGGTGTGTCTGAACGTCATAACCGTACTTTATTGGATATAGTGCAATCTATGATATCTCTTATCGGCTTACCACTGTCGTTTTCTGATTATGCATTAGAGACAGTTGCATTCACTTTAAATAGGGCACCATCGAAATCCGTTGAGACGACACCTTATGAACTGTGGTTTGGCAAGAAACCAAAGTTGTCGTTTCTTAAAGTTTGGAGTTGCGATGCTTATATGAAAAAGGTTTTCAACCTGATAAGCTCAAACCCAAATCGGAGAAATGTGTCTTCATAGAATACCCAAAGGAAACTGTTGGGTACTCCTTCTATCACAAATCCAAAGGCAAAACATTTGTTGCTAAGAATGGATCCTTTCTAGAGAAGGAGTTTCTCTCGAAAGAAGTGAGTGGGAGGAAAGTAGAACTTGATGAGGTAATTGTACCTGCTCCCTTATTTGAAAGTAGTTCATCACAGAAATCTGTTCCTGTGACTACTACACCAATTAGTGAGGAAGTTAATGATGATGATCATGAAACTTCATATTAAGTTACTACAGAACCTCGTAGGTCTTCCAGAGAAAGATCCGCACCAGAGTGGTACGGTAATCCTGTTCTGAAAGTTATGTTACTAGACCATGACGAACCTATGAACTATGAAGAAGCGACGGTAAGCCCAGATTCCGCAAAATGGCGTGAGGCCATGAGATCTGAGATAAGATCCATGTATGAGAACAAAGTGTGGACTTTGGTGGAGTTGCCTGATGATCGGCAAGCCATATTGTATAAATGGATCTTCAAGAGGAAGACAGATGCTGATAGTAGTGTCACTATCTACAAATCTAGACTTGTCGAAAAAGGTTTTTGACAAAGTTCAAGGTGTTGAATACAATGAGATTTTCTCATTCGTATCGATGCTTAAAAGTCCGTCCGAATCATGTTAGCAATTGCCACATTTTATGAAATTTGACAAATGGATGTCAAAACTACATTCCTTAATGGATTTATTAAAGAAGAATTGTATATGATACAATCAGAAGGTTTTGTCAATCCTAAAGGTGTTAACAAATTGTGCAAGCTCCAGCGATCCATCTATGGACTGGTGCAAGCATCTCGGAGTTGGAATATATGCTTTGATGAGTTGATCAAAGCATATGGTTTTATACAGACTTTTGAAGAAGCCTGTATTTACAAGAAAGTGAGTGGGAGCTCTGTAGCATTTCTAATATTATATGTGGATGACATATTGTTAATTGGAAATGATATGGAAATTCTGGATAGCATAAAAGGATACTTGAATAAGAGTTTTTCAAAGCAAGACCTCGGTGAAGCTGCTTACACATTGAGCATCAAGATCTATATAGATAGATCAAGACGCTTGATAAGATTTTTCAATGAGTACATACCTTGATAAATTTTTGAAATAGTTCAAAATGGAACAGTCAAAGAAGGAGTTCTTGCCTGTGTTATAAGGTGTGAAGTTGAGTAAGACTCAAGACCCGACCATTGCAGAAAATATAAAGAGAATGAAAAGTCATTCCCTATGCCCCAGTCATAGGTTCTATAAAGTATGCTATGTTGTGAACCAGACCTATTGTATACCTTGCTCTGTGTTTGGCAAAGGAATACAATTTTGATCTAATAAGTAGATCACTGGACATGGGTCAAGAATATCCTTAGTGAGGACTAAGGAGATGTTTCTCGATTATGGAGGTGATAAAAGAGCCCGTCGTAAAAGTTACAACGATGCAAGCTTTTACACCAATCCAGATGACTCTAAGTCTCAATCTGGATACATATTGAAAGTGGGAGCAATTAGCTAGAGGAGCTCCGTGCAGAGCATTGTGGACATAGAATATTTGCGAAATACATACGGCTCTGAATATGACAGACCCGTTGACTAAGCTTCTCTCACGAGCAAAACATGATCATACCTTAGTACTCTTTTGGGTGTTAATCACATAGCGATGTGTACTAGATTATTGACTCTAGTAAACCCTTTGGGTGTTGATCACATGACGATGTGAACTATGGGTGTTAATCATATACAGATATGAATATTGGTGTTGAATCACATGATGATGTGAACTAGATTATTGACTCTAGTGCAAGTGGGAGACTGAAGGAAGTATGCCCTAGAGGCAATAATAAAGTTATTATTTATTTCCTCATATCATGATAAATGTTTATTATTCATGCTAGAATTGTATTAACCGGAAACATAATACATGTGTGAATACATAGACAAACATATAGTCACTAGTATGCCTCTACTTGACTAGCTCATTAATCAAAGATGGTTATGTTTCCTAACCATAGACATGTGTTGTCATTTGATTAACGGGATCACATCATTAGGAGAATGATGTGATTGACATGACCCATTCCGTTAGCCTAGCACTTGATCGTTTAGTATATTGCTATTGCTTTCTTCATGACTTATACATGTTCCTGTAACTATGAGATTATGCAACTCCCGTTTACCGGAGGAACACTTTGGGTACTACCAAACGTCACAACGTAACTGGGTGATTATAAAGGAGTACTATAGGTGTCTCCGAAGGTACATGTTGGGTTGGCGTATTTCGAGATTAGGTTTTGTCACTCCGATTGTCGGAGAGGTATCTCTGGGCCCTCTCGGTAATGCACATCACTATAAGCCTTGCAAGCAATGTAGCTAATGAGTTAGTTACGAGATGATGCATTACATAACGAGTAAAGAGACTTGCCGGTAACGAGATTGAACTAGGTATTGGATACCGACGATCAAATCTCGGGCAAGTAACATACCGATGACAAAGGGAACAACGTATGTTGTTATGCGGTTTGACCGATAAAGATCTTCGTAGAATATGTAGGAACCAATATGGGCATCCAGGTTCCGCTATTGGTTATTAACCGAGAATAGTTCTAGGTCATGTCTACATAGTTCTCGAACCCGCAGGGTCCGCACGCTTAAAGTTACAATGACAGTTTTATTATGAGTTTATAAGTTTTGATGTACCGAAGTTTGTTCGGAGTCCCGGATGTGATCACGGACATGACGAGGAGTCTCGAAATGGCCGAGACATAAAGATTGATATATTGGAAGCCTATGTTTGGACATCGGAATCGTTCCGGGTGAAATCGGCATTTTACCGGAGCACCGGGAGGTTGCCGGACCCCCCAGGGGGGTTATTGGGCCTACATGGGCCTCGGGAGAGAAGAGGGAAGGAGGCAGGAGGGGGCCGCGCGCCTCTCCCCTTCCTAGTCCGAATAGGACAAGGGAAGGGGGGCGGCGCCCCCCCCCTTCCTTCCCCTCTTCCTCCTCTTTCCCCCTTCTCCTATTCCAACTAGGAAAGAAGGGAGTCCTACTCCCGGTGGGAGTAGGACTCCCCCCTTGGCGCGCCCTCCTTGGACGGCCGCCTCCTCCCCCCTGGCTCCTTTATATACCGGGGCGGGGGGTACCCCATAGACACACAAGTTGATCTACGAATCGTTCCTTAGCCGTCTGCGGTGCCCCCCTCCCCCATATTCCACCTCGATCATATCGTCGCGGAGTTTAGGCGAAGCCCTGCGCCGGTAGAACATCATCATCGTCACCACACCGTCGTGCTCATGGAACTCATCCCTGAAGCTTTTTTGGATCGAAGCCCGGGGATCGTCATCGAGCTGAACGTGTGCTGAACTTGGAGGTGCCGTACGTTCGGTACTTGGATCGGTCGGATCATGAAGACGTACGACTACATCAACCGCGTTGTGCTAACGCTTCTGCTTACGGTCTACGAGGGTACGTAGACAACACTCTCCCCTCTCGTTGCTATGCCATCACCATGATCTTGCGTGTGCGTAGGATTTTTTTTGAAATTACTACGTTCCCCAATAGGAACTGCCGCCGATACTGAAGTGAATGATGAAACTGACGGCGAGGCAGAAGGGGATGAAGATGGTGGGCAATCAGAGATCGTGGTACCTCAGCCACCGTACATTGGGCAGAGATTTGAATCGTTTGAAGAAGCAAAGGAATTCTACCAGACATATGCAAAGTTCCATGGGTTTGCGGTCAACACCGAGTACCATAGGAAAATTAAGAAAACAAACGAGTACAGCAGAGGTGAGATGAGGTGCCACAAGGCACGGAGGAACAAGAAGGGGAAAGGTGTTGCGCCTGTTGTTCCAGAACGAAAAAGAGGGATCATTCTCAAGACGGGATGCCCTATCCGGTGTAAGCTGAACGTAGATGGAACACAGTATGTGGTCACTGAATATTTTGACGAGCACAACCACAAACTCATAAAGAAGTTCGGCCTGGTCAAATTTCTGACAGCCCACAGAGGATTCACCCCAGTTGAAAGGCAATTGTAAAGCTGCTACATGATTGTAACGTCGGTCCATCAAGAATGGTCCAGATACTATCACTCATCCACAGCAAAAAAGGGAAACTGAGTAGCATGCCGTACATACCGGCTGACATCACAAACCTACATGCCAAGTACCGTAGAGAGAGCAGGCTGGCTGACATAGAGGCTACAATTGCCTACTTCGATGAGAAAGCAAAGGAAGATCCAGATTTCTTCTACAGGATAAGGTTGGACGATGAGGACCGTGTCAGGAACATGTATTGGGTGGATGGTGCTGCAAGGAGAGCCTACAAACATTTCCGAGATTGCATTTCATTCGACGCGACGTACCTCACCAATATGTACAAGATGCCATGCGCTCCGTTCATAGGAATAAATAACCACAATCAGTCGTTGCAGTTCGGCTGTGGGCTCGTTCGGAACAAAGACACAGATGGGTACGTCTGGTTGTTCAAGACCTTCTTGGAGTGCATGGATGGACTTGCTCCGATGAACATAATAACAGACCAGGATTTCAGCATGCGTGCAGGCATAGAGGAGGTCTTTTCGTTGGCAGTGCACAGGCACTGCAGGTGACACATTATAAAGAAGGCTGAGGAGATGCTAGGACCGTTCTTTGCTGACCGTCCAAAGCTGCACAAGGCTTTCGAGCTGTGCGTGGACCACAGTTTGACGGTCGAGGAGTTTGAAAGGAGCTGGATGGCCATGGTTGAAACACATCAAGTCCAAGACAACGAGACACTTGCTAGTCCGTGGGAGAAGCGAATGTACTGGGTGCCCGCCTACTTCATGTAGTGCTTCTTCCCCTTTCTACAGACTACGCAACGCAGCGAGGGGTTCAATGCTGTTTTGAAGCGATACGTGAGCCCTCGGAACTCATTGCTACAGTTTGCCAAGCAGTACACAGCTCTGCAACAAAAAATTCTGGGACCTGAGCTACAGCAAGCTACCACCGCACTAAAGCAGCCGAAATTGCTAACGTATTTACCAATGGAGAGGCAAATGAGCAAGATATACACAAACAAGATCTTTAACAAGTAAGTCAGTTGTGTTACGGTCTTATTTGCACAAAAGCACTAAGGCAGTAGGTGCCATATAGAGTGCAATGCAGTTGCCATGATATGCAGTTGCCATCTTTAATGAAATACTATTTGCCATGCTTACTCAGCTGCAGTTGCCACGTTCAATGAAAATTCTGTTTACAATGCTTACTCGGATACATTTTCCATGTTCAATGAAGTGCAGTTGCCATGTTTAATGCAATGTACTTCCATTGGGGCATGTTGGTATGCAAATGCCAATGTCAACTGAAAAATGTTATATTGTCAACACATATGCTGAAATGCAATTGCCATGTTTACTAAAAAATGCAACTGTCATGTTTGTTGAAAATGCAATTGCCATGTTTACTCAACTGTATATGCCATGTTTAATAAAAAATACAGTTGCCATGTTTTATGCAATGTGCTTCCATTGGGGAAATATTGGTGTGGAAATAACGATGGCCAGTTGAAAAATGTAGTACAGTTGCCATGTCTAATGTACTGCAGTTGTCATGTCTAGTGTACTGCAGTTGCCATGTCTGGTGTACTACAATTGCCATGTTCAGTGTACTACAGTTGCATGTCCAGTGTACTGTGTTTGCCATGTTCAGTATACTATGTTTGCCATATTCAAACAAAAATCTATTTCTATTTCCATGACAACGTAACGTGCTACAAAAAAAGATCGCATGATAGATTAACATAAAACACACAAAACTTGCAGATTCCAGGAAGAAATAAAGCGTGCCAGCATGTTCACGGCTTTCCAGGTGGACGAACATACATTCAAGGTGTGTTCTATTTTAGGCATGTCGGATTCAGAACCTGAAGACCCGGACAAAGGGAGGAACTACTTCATGAAAGCCTCGATCGAGCAAGGCGAATACTACTGCCAATGCTGCAAGTTCGAACGGGACGGCGTTGTGTGTTGTCACATACTAAAAGTAATGGACATGAACGCTGTGACACAGATGCCCCGCCATTTCATAAGGCGAAGATGGACTTGGGACGCTGACGACGCGTTGGCGCAGCAGACAACACACGCGGTTCTGGATGTGCATGACGAGAGACCTGAGTCAACCATGGAAGCTGTGAGGCACGTTGTGCTGACAAAGAACTATGCTGAGCTAATTGATGAAGCATGCAAGAGTGATGAGACAGCGAGAGTTGCAGAAAAACACAGGAAGGCACTGAAAAGAGAGCTTGTTGACATCAAGAAGAGGAAAGCTGAGGAAGCCTTACACCGGTTCCCCCGCACATCAAGTGTGCCTTCATCCACGGGGCCATCATTTGAAAACTCGGAGATAGGATCTGGAACAGCAAGCACGCAGACCCAGGTCAGGAACCCACTCCGTTCCATCACAAAGGGTCGTCCAAGAGAGATAAGGTACAAGTCAGGATTGAAGATTCAAGCAAAACACAAGAAAACGAAGAAAGGGGCGGGCAACCCATGAGCAAAAATTGGGGCGACGTGACATGGTCCTTGTGGACATTTTGTTTTGTACCCTAGATGATGAGATTTTTTTTAATATTGCGAGAATGACTCCTGAGGGGCATCGGAAGTGGAAGGAAAATTCATTGAGTGGAAAAATGCAGTTGCCATGTTATGGGTATTTAATCTGCCATGTTATGTGAAGTTAGTCTGCCATGCTATTTTATACTAAATATGCCATGCTATTTTATACTAAATATGCCATGCTAGTTGTAATGCATCTGCCATGTTAGTTGTACTGTATCTGCCATGTTAATTATACTGGATCTGCCATGTTGTTTGTACTGTATCTGCCATGTTAGCTGTACTGAAAATATGCCATGGTATTTGTAATGAATTTGCATTGCATATATTTCCATGACAATATGACGCGGTTTAGAGACACATAGTGTATTGTGTGCAATGTATGGGAGACAAGTTGGAAAAGGCGTAACATGCAAAAACCGCAGCAAAGGTTGTGGCTACATGATCAAACCTACCATGCTAGCCGGTCAAGTTAGTGATGAAATAGAAGAAGCAAGATGTCCAAATGAACAACGACAATGACGTTCGCTAACCATGTCTGATGAACTACATTTGCCATGTTTTAAAACATCATGACGCATTCGAAACAGCAAACGGGTGATCCAAACGATTAAACTGTAGTAATAATGATAAACATAAAAAACATATCTGTTGTCACGCCTAAGTAGGCTCACATCCACACATATATTACATAAACTATTCAAATGTCGCTCACACACCGCCACTACATAGTAGCCTACACGGGGTTGCAGTCATAACATAGCACACGAACATAGTTTTTGACGAGAACAAAAGAGATAGTACCTTACATTCCTCGGCAATAGAATGTAAGGTGTGCGTCCGGTGTGTATCGCCGCGTGATCACTTATACCTCTTGATGACTTTCTTGACAGCTTCCTCCACAAACTCGCGTGCTCCGGACCGCTTGTTGAAATCTTCATTCGTCAACCAGTTCCATGTGTGTATTTTCCGGAGCTCAACGACCGTTGCAGCTGTGATAGCGGGGACAATTCTGCCTTCCCACTTTGCAAAGTATTTCAACGCGTGAAAGCCACAGTCCGTCCTGCACGAGAAAAAGAGTCAGGTGAACACACAAAAAGGGCAGACATACCAAAAGATAGACTTCAATTCAGATGTGGCAACAAAAGAGGGGTTGGATTGATGTAAATGGCACATGAAGGAGGGGGTTAAGAAATTACGTGTTCCCTTGCTTCGCAGTTGCCACATACTCAGTCGGGAAATGCCTGATCTGGACTTTTGAATGTTCGTAGTGACGGTTCCATGTCTCTTTGAGGTTGTTGATGAATAATTCAGCATGCGTAACAAGATCTGCATCAGTTTCCGAACGGATTGAATCAAGCACCTCAAAACATTGGTTCTTCAGGTCAAGACAGATGGCATAGTGGTGACCACACTTGTCTTCCTGGTCATGTGGTGCAAGCTCCTGGAACATGGGGAACATGACCTGCATTTAAAAGTGAAGAAATGAGAAGCAGAGTTCACATAAAAGAACATCAGAGGGACAAAAAATTTAGAATCACGTAGAATGTTTTGGTTATGGGTGGGGGTAGTTGACAGAAAGTTGTCGCCCATGTATGAACAAAATGAGCCGTGTATTTTACTATCAAGTTGCCACATAGTTTTCACGGGATGCAAAAATCAAGATGACAGTGTGCACGGCAGCTGTTGCCACATGAAAACATCTGCCACATAAACACAAGTGCAAATGATGGCAAGAAACCACACCATGTGACAAAACAGTGCAGAAAGGGAAGGAGTACTCACATATTTCTTCAGTGTGAGCTTGAATTCACCGTGTTGAGCAAAATTCTTCCTCGGGATCTTGTGGTGGAAGTCACCATCCCATATTTTGCAGGTCACACTATAATGCATGATTATCTTGTCGGCACCCACATCCATATGATTGTTAATGTAGTCGATCCCACATGCAACTACATTCATCGACATTTTACCGTTTGGCCTCACGGACTCGGCAAGATCACCCAGGTCGACGTACGTCGCTCCGCATTGAATGACTTTGGTTCTGTCCAAATATGAGCTGTATGAAAATAATATAACATGGAAGGATCATGCCTCCTAAGTAAAAAATATATGAAAGAACTAAAACGTAAGCGGATCGTGTATAGGAAGTACGAAGAAGGTGAATGGTGAAAAAGGAGCAAAGCAAAAATGAGAGAATGTGGGGTGTGGTCATTTACGCTTTCAGCTCCTTCATGTGCTTGTTGCTGGCCCTCGCATTTCCAAACCGCTTGACGATATCGTACAGCTGGGTTTGTTCCTTAGTGGCCTTGAATTCAGGCTCGTAGTCTTCCACGGGAGGTGGGTGAACTACCCTCTGCTGCCTCACAGAACCAGGAGTGGCACTCCTAATGGTATCCTCAGATACCGTATCTGCAGGCACGTTGGAACTTGATTGCCCTTGCCCTTGTGAGGACCTCCTATGCAATGCTGCCTCCTCGATCCTGCGGTAAGCTTCGTCAAGTGACGGTGAAATCTCCTCAGGGGTGGCTGCAATGATAAAAATAAAATAAAAAAGTGTGTTAGGATACCTAGAAAATCAAAAACAGATGGATTATGAGGTGATAGGGTGCATGATGTGAGATTGTGGGTAGAAAAAGTGGGGCAGCTGCCATGCGTGGTCCAACTACAGTGGCCATGTCATAGCAGCTACAGTTGCCATGCAGTTGCACTGTAGTTACCATCTAGTTGGGATGTAGTTGCCATGTTGTGTTAGCTGCACTTGCCATGTGATTGCAGTATGAAAAAATGCAGCATGGAAACAAAAAATGCAGTTGACATGGTGTGGCAAA
Source organism: Triticum aestivum (assembly GCF_018294505.1). Taxonomy (NCBI): domain Eukaryota; kingdom Viridiplantae; phylum Streptophyta; class Magnoliopsida; order Poales; family Poaceae; genus Triticum; species Triticum aestivum. Next base: position 674,306,650 of record NC_057813.1, on the reverse strand, counting down.
TCCAGTTGCCATGTGTAATGCACTGTATTTGCCATGTGACAGCAACTACAGTTGCCATGTTGAATCAACTTCAGTTGCCACATGGTTGCCCAAATGTTAAATGCAGCATTGCAGCAAAAACAATGTATGTGACATGGTGCATCAAATCCAGTTGCCATGTCAGCACATGTCAGTTGCCATCACAAGTGAGAACCACCAAAAAAAATATGATTGGGACAAAAGTCAAACTACAGAGATGTATGCAAGAAAATCATAAGGAAATGACAAGTGTACCTTGCACAATCGGCTCTGCGAACTTGACAGCCTTCCTGCCCTCGACCATTGGCTGCGCCATCATTGCGGGCATGCCTCCTGGGAAAGCAAAGGCAACTGGCATAGGATCTTGTACAACCGGTTGATCTTGACTGATGCCAAGGTTGAAGCTAGGTGGGGTAAAGGCCATTGGGTGCCTCTCATTCCTACTAGCCGGACCACGAACAATTTGCGGGACAGAATCCAAGGGTGGAAGATCGACAAACATATCTGAATCGGCCGCTACAGAATGATCGGGCTTATTTGCAGGGCGGGGCGTCTTGTCAGCGGTATCAGCCGCAGCTTTCTTGACAATCTTCTTGTTTGGGCTGTATGGGACACCCACATTGACTGGGAGCTTGGAAGTGCGCAGATTTAAGCTGGGGATTTCCACTGCGGGTAAAGGCGCACTCTACTCCGGACGTTCATCTGCATCACTCGTGCCCGGCTTGACACCTGCATCAGTTGTGCTCCGGTCTTCCGGTTTATCCATCGCATTGCTTGTGGCAGGTGGGGGGAACAGTGTGGACGCAGGGACATAACCAGACTCGTCTCTGCTGCTCCTAGCTATAGCCAGTGCGTTGGGTATGGCTGTTGATTGCTTGCGGGGGCTACGATGCCTAGGTGGAAGACCAGCACGCGAAACGGTCGCCTTAGCAGTATCTGTACCAACAGAAGCTGGAGCTGTTGTGCCAAGACTCTCACCTGTAGATGGCATATCTTTGTGAACTGCCGCCTCAGACGCTTCTGTAGTGGACACAGGAGTGCCACCACGCACGCGCTTGGAATCAGTGTCAGATGAGCGGGAATCTTCCTTGGTTAGGTTCGTCTCGGGAGCGTCCACTTCAACGCTTGCTGATGGGGTGGCATGGCTCACAGCAGCATCCTTCATTGCCAGTAGAGTTGGCAATATTTCAGCTGTCCTGGCAGATACCGACTCGTCACTCCCTGAGTTACGGATGCCTGTTGTTCTAGCCTGGATATCTGCAGCTGGCGGAGATGGTCGGCCACTTGCATCAGAGTTGGTGGGAGCGGTCACCGGTGCAGCAACAATATTGTCGCCTGGCGCCTCATGTACATATGAGTTGCCCCCTGTTGACAGCTTTGAATGCAGGCGTTCGAGCGGGTCCTTACTGATATGCTTGGCCCCACGCGTAGTAGTCTTCTTCACCCTGCAAATAAAAAAATCATATGAGAATGGTATGAAAAAATGAACAAAAATATGTTTGCAATGGTAGAAATCTTAAAAGAACGAAAAACAATTGGAAAAGCTAGTAGTTGCCATGTAATGGGAAAATGAGTTGCCATGTGTCATAGTTAGCAGTTGCCATCCAGCAGCAGTTGCCATGTTAGCCAACTTGAAGAGTGATGGAAATGTATATTGTGTCAGGAATGCAATTTGAAACTTATGTGTGGGATGAGCTCACAAAGCCAAAGGTAAAAGATGGCAGTTGCCATTAGGTAGAGTGGTAGTTGCCAGTTGGCCTAAATGCCAGTTGCCATGTCAAGACCAATAGGAGTTGCCGTAAACTAAAAAAAATGAAGGAAGAAATCATTTGGAAAAACAGCAGTTGCCGCATGGGGGACGATGACAGAAGAACATGTGACAAGCTAAACAGTAGCATTGGAAATTCAAGAAAAAATACCACTATGTAAATGAAAGCACATGGATAAACCTACTTCTTGACTGGCTTCCTCAGGTCTGGCAACACGATAGGATCCCCGGTGTTGGTCGTCGTCGTACGAGGAGAAGACCTGGTGGAAGGGGTGTCACCGGCAATGGGGGCACCTTTGTTCAAGCGAGCAGAAACACGGGTTGGCGTTGGCGCCTGTTTCTTCGTAACTGCTCGTCCACCAGCAGTCAGCTCACTACACATAACAGATGGAGGGAAAAAATATGGCAATTGTCAGACAACAAACTCATTGTCGCGCTTGACAAAAAACAAGTGCAAGAAATGGATGAGATTGTTCCAAGAAAAATAGACACAGAAAAAAAACTAAAATTAAAAGCCAAACCTCCTCATGGCAGATACGGGATCGGTCCTAGACCTCTTGCCAGGAGAACCCTGCCCAACATCCTCTGGGGCCCTCCCCCTCCTTGATGGCAACACCCCCTCGCCTCTCACAGCTGTATGTTCTTTCACTTTCTCCGGTCGGGGGACATCTGTTGCATCCTTGCCCTTCTTGTCGCCTGTGCGAACTTCAGCATGTTCATCGTCATCGGTGTCATGATGCACATTATCCATGTCGTCGTCGTCATCCTTGCTGAGGCCAGCGTCTCCATCTACATCATCTTGTGTGTCACCAGGCTCTTGGGATCTGTTGTAGTCGTACCGGCCACGGCAACCAGTTGGCCGATGTGTACGTTCTGGGACAAATGAAGTGAACTGCCTCGCAATCGCGTCGCTGTCAGAGGCACTGATGGACGTCCACCCCTCAACCAACTTCCCGAGCAAGCCGGTCATTCCAGATGCAAACTGCCCAATTAGATGTTCAACAGGTGCCCTCGCCTATGCACGAAAAACAAGAAGCATCAACAACCACCCATATTGCAGTCTCTTGCGCGACATCAACAAGTAATCCACGGCAAACCATGGATGTAGATATTTTGATTACCTCAGAAGGGCAAGACGGAGCTGAGTGCACGTCCATCCACTTTCCAAAATTTTGAGGCCCCCCGAACACGCTGTAGTCTATAGCATGCTTGGCCATCAGCTAGGAAAAACAAAAAAAGAAATTGTAAGCATGCCTTATAAACCACGGACGGTTGCCTCATGGCAAATTTGTAAGCATGCCATGTGAAGAGAGAAACAAAAACTAACCTGCAGTTTTCCATATGTGGTATCAGTTGCCCTGTCTGCGGCAAGCACAACCTTGACAGCGTTGATAGTCCACGCAGAAACAGCAAACTTGTGCGTAGGCGGCGGGCCTCCTACCCCAGTGAAATCCACAGTGGACAGATCAAGACAGTCGACATACATGAGCTGATTTAAAACAATTTTACAAAGAAAGAAATATCAGTTGCCATCATTGGTACTTTGTAGTCCAAAAAAGAGCAGGATAATGTATGATCCAATGATAATCAAGTTGATGTGCATGACAAGAATGGAATAAAAACAAGAAGTTGCATTATGTGTATGCTAGTTGCCATCATAGTGTGGTGGCAGTTGCCATCATACTGTGATAGCAATTGCCATGCTAATATGATGGCAGTTGCCACATTGTCATTATGACAACTGCCATATTGTCATTATGGCAGTTGCCACAATGTCATTATGGCAGTTGCCACATTGTTATGATCAGGTTGCCATGCATGAATAAAAGTCTGTTATAAAACAGAGTTCACAGAGATATCTGATAGAAAAAATACCATTAAGTGCAGTCGACAACCCTTTTGGTACATCTTGTTTGCGAAAGCATCCTGGAGGAAGTCCGCAATAAACTTACACCAGTTCATGTTCTTCACATTTTTCAGATTCGCCTGCACCACATAAAATTTCAGGGCAAAAAGTTTGCCTCATCAGAAATCAAAAAACGGAAAAAAACATCGAAAACACTAGCAGACATTAGCTTTACACATGACATCGGAGCCAAAAAGATTGAAGGAAAATAAAGTAGTAAAGATGGATCATTCACCAGGATGGGGAAGCATTTGTTGCTTGGGTGAAGAGAAGCGGTCGACGCGAAAACAGCTGAGATGAGGTACATGAGTAGCTTCATCTTGAAAACATCTCCGTGCGTCGTCATGGCCTGCAGCGAATCTGCCAGTGCAGACGTGTTCGGCATGGACTCCAATCCAGGAAACAAACGGGCGAACATCACTTCCTCGATCTCATTATTGACCTCGTACGAGACTTTGATATGTCCACGAGGCACACCCAAAGTGCAGAACACGGATTCCTCGTTCAACGGAAGTCTTCCACGTCCCGGAATCACGAATTCCCTGGAGGCGGGCTCGTAGATCTCACCAAGCCAGTCGCATACAGGGTTGACAAGGTTCGTGCACCGGACATCCATCAGAGCCTGCATGCCCATCTCAGCAGCAGCTCCCTTTTGATCGCCGGTGAATTTGTCAATCAACACAGTCAGACGTTCTTGGGAGGCTCTATTGCGAATACGTTTCTTCTTCTGCAAAAAATAGACACAAAGTGATCAGTTGTTGCCATGTTTTGCAATGTCATGAAAATTTGGTTCATGACAGACGACTGCAAAAGATCTAGGTGCCAACCAATAACATACATCAGGAGGAGGGGGGCGGGTGTGTGGACAGTTACCTCATCACCCTCTTTTCTCCGTCCAGTTGCCCGATTACGCTGTGGTGGATCCATGAAATCATCGTCATCATTTTCATGATCGCCACGAGCCATTCTGCTGATGTAGGAACATACCAAAATGTCAAGGTGGAAATGTAAATGCAAGAGGTAAGCATTTGCCACCTAACAGAAAATGTCAGCTAGTGAATGCAAAAATATAGCATGAACACACACGCGGCCCCCCTATGATTGTCGAGAACATGAACGTGGCAAGTAAGCACGTTGCTTATGTTATCAAGTAAAAAAAATGTACATATGGTAAATGCACTTGAAAACAAAATGTTGAAGTTGCCATGTTAGCTCAAGATAGTACAAAAAAGCAATGAAACCACATCTGAATCAATAACATGAAAAGTGTCACAGTGTGTTCAGGTATCACAAAGTCATTGTAGCAAACGAAAAAATTGCGTCCGTAGTACAATGAAGTTGCCACATTTGTACTGACTGCAACATGGCAACAGAGATGATGTGGTCAGCCAAAAAACTTGCCACATGCAAAACCATATGTATGGCATCTGGCATAATTGGTACGCAAATGTGGTTGCCATATTATGCAGCCAATTTGCCACACTGTCATATCTGCAGTATGGCAACAGACAGTGTGTTCATATTCTATTTGCCACATGATTATACAATCCAAGTGGCAAAACAAGCACACTTGATGTGCACATTAGTTGCCGTCCAGTGCAGCTGGATGCTGAAACTGCATTGACTACCGATTGTGGCAACTATCAAAGTGTGGTAACTATCACAAATAATTCAGAAAATTTAGATGTCACAGTGAAAAAGCATGTGTGTGGTTACTATCATAGTAATTCAGCAAAATTCAGTTTGCCACATGGAAGAGCGTGTGTGTGGCAACTATCAAAGTCATTCAATAACATTAGTTGCCCCATGTGAAAGCTTAAATGTGGCAACTATGACAGTCATTTTCAGTAATTTGTTGCCGCAAAGGAAACACGTTTGTGGCAACTATCACATTTGTTCAGGGAGTTTAGTTGCCACACATTTGTTCACGTTCAGTCATTCTACCAAGTTCGCCTGATACTACAGTTTCAAAACCCACTACCTAGATCTAGGTTTCAATGGCAATTACTTCGACTTCAAAATCACCCTCAAAATTCTCGCACGAACTGACTGCAAACACAAATTCGAACCAATGCGCATCAAAACAAACCGGGGGACACCTCCCAAATCCATACGCAAGGCTAGTGCGTGCCTCCGAACAGGCATAACCACACCGACGATGCCGCCGCGGCGGCAGCGACAAAACTGCCCAGTGCCACCAAAAACGGCTAGCAGACAACTTCGACGCCGGCGGGAACGCCGACGCACCGCCGAATCGCCAGAATCTCTACGAATCGATCTAGGAATCGAACAGGGAGGGAAGGGGAAAAATGCAGGAAGGGGTTGCAAGAGATGTAGCGAGCATTACCTTCAACCAGCAGGCGCTCCGGCGCAGCCGCTCCGTTCCGGCGAGCACCACCGACGGCCGCGAACGCCGTCGATTCTTCCGCCTCCGCCGTCGCCTTCTCCCCTCGCCTTCTCCTCCAGTGGATTGAAATGCGAGTGGCTTGTGCCAGTAAATGCGTGCGGCAGGCTAATGGAACCGTGAGGGAGAGGGGACTGCGGTGTGCGACGTGTTTGACGTCAACCGCGGTCAGAGCGTGGCGTGCGGGCGCATTGCGGTTCCACCGCACGTCTCCGAGTGGCAACCGCTGACCGCGGGATGGCAACCAACGTGCGGGCGACCCGACTCGCACACCGCACACGAGCCTCGTCCTACGTGGCGCAGAAAACCGGCCGGTTTGTTTCAAGATTCGTGCACAGCGCTGCCAACAAAGATGCTTGCGTGTGATCGGGATGATGAACGCCCACACCTGTGGGCGTTAACATTTCCGAAAAAAAAAGTTTTGTGCTTGTCTCAATAGATTCAGATAACGGCGTCGCCTAAATAAACAGCTTTACCTGGATCATCGACACCGGGCGATCAATGTCGGGTGGATTGGGGCAATGAAAATTATCTCCCCGTAATTCTGGTGTGGTTGATCGAGACGAGGAAAAGAAGAAATGGGCTCCCTGTCTCGTTGAGATCTCGGCATGTGCATGCATGTTTTTAGAAATTAACATTTGTTGGCAATGGCCAATTGTGCAGGCGACAACGACGTGGGATAGATTTGCGCCTCTAGACAGATCGTTGAGTGTCGTTTGATCGTATCGGAAGCAGAACATAATCTGAGGGACGGTGCCCTGTCTGAACTGACAAAACAATGGGTCGAGAGGGCGCAGGACTGCAGACGCGGCATGCATATATAGTGGAACCATGATGACAGGTTCTTGAACGCACGATTACTCGTCTTCTAAAGCATGTCTACCATCACGGGGGTACTAGCAGCAGCATTATATTATGGGATGCTTAGCGAGATTGTTTAAAAATGGTGTGGTTACTGAACTGCGGGAGAGAATGATCAGCACATGATACCATCCACTAGCCGAAAGAACAGACAAAGGGTCCGATCGACAGGAAATGACCTGTGGATGCAAGTGGCAAATGCGCGAGCACAGCCCGTCATGTCACACATGTACTCCCTCCGTTCGGAATTACTTGTCTCGGAAATGAATGTATATAAAACTAAAATACGTCTAGATACATCCATTTCCGCGACAAGTAATTTCGAACGGAGGGAGTAGGCGGACTGGGGAATATGCCGCTGCCTATACCTCACGACCTTGGGTTTGATCACGCGACGGATATAGTAGCCAAGGTTTTGGGTACCGGGCGGAATATTCGGATACCGCCCGGTTACCACGTTTCTCGCCACCCCACGAGAAACCTACCTACCGGCGAATTCTTTTGAATTTTTTTGAATTTTTTGAATTTAAACTCTAGTAGTTAGGTTACAATTACGTACATTAGGAACTCTAGCAGAACAGGCAGCGAGCTGTGGCGTACTGGTAAGCGAGCTAATCTATAGAAGATAAAAGATAATTGAATTTAAATTTCAAATTTCATCCGAATTTTTCCCGGGATTTCTCGGTTACCACGGTAACCGAGAATTTCGATGGCCCGCGAGAAAAAATGTGCACTTAGGATCCAAATCCTTGATAGTAGCACGATCTTCTCGCCGGTGCGATCGATCGAGCTGTCGAATTCCGGGAGCGGAGGCGGTGGTCGATGGTGCCATCGGCTCAGGAGGAATCAGCAAAGCCAGGCGGGTGCGGTGGGTAGAATGTGATCCCGACACGAAAACCGTCACCGTCGAAGCCAAACCACGGCTTTGTTCCACGTCAGTCAGTCAGGCTCGGACTTTCCGTCGGTCCCGACGGCAGGGCACGGGCCGATGTCGGAGCGCTTGCAGCTCGCGTACAAGTGTGTGGTGCCGTAGGGAAGAAGACGATGCAAAGGTGTGGTGCGGTACAGGTACACGGGTCGCCGTCGTGGGGCGTGCGGGATGCATGGCCAGCCGATGCCGATGGAGGACAACGCTACCGACAGCTAGAGCAACGGATCGGGCCGGGCCAGCGCGCCGACGGCCGAGGCGCGGAGAGCCGTGCACGTGACCAGCCACTGGCCACAGTCCGCTGATTGCGCTTGCTTTGGGAGCCACACAGTGCCAGTAAGTTGCATGCCATCATCTTCTTGACTCCCGATCGAGCAGAGTGGAGTAGAGACATGGTGTATACTCTTCTTGCGCGTGTGTTTCCGCTTAATTTTGACCTGAAATTGTGCCCGTCGTTGCTTCATGCATGCACAGTCCTCAGTCAACACTCGGCTCCATGTAAGAATTTTACAGAGTTATCTCTCCCCGCAAAAAAAAAACAAAAAAAAACAGTTGTTATGCTTCAGCTCACAGGAATATGCCTTGCCTTGTGTGTCTATTCTCTCTAATTTTCAGTTCCAAGGATTTGTAATCCATGCTGTACGCTGTTATTGAGCTGAAATGTTAAGTTTGGCGCTTTGTGTACCTTCCGTTGTTAAAAGCAAATTAAAAAGAAAATACTGGTGCTGATCGAGACTCGAGCATATGCTTTGCACAATTCGGTGATGCAGCAGGTCCTGGTTGCAACCAACTCGCACTCGTGCCGCCCATTTACGCGATGCAATTGATGACAGTAGAGAAAGAGTGGATAGACTGAGTACAATTGATGACGGTAGGGAAAGAGTGGATAGACTTATATTTAGGAACGAAGGGAGTACTAAACATCAATTTCTTTTTATTCTGCATGTAAACTTTATCTAAAGTCAAACTTAATAAAGTTTGACCAACTTTAAAGAAAAAAATTCAACATTCACAATATGAAATCAATACCATGTGATGCGTCATGTAAACAGGTGGTGACGGTGTCACACCTTGTTCATGTTGACGGAGGTAACGTCTTCGTCTTGTCCAGCCCTCCTCCTAGTTTTCTTCTTCGAGGTGATGATCCGATCTTTGGATGGTGGCCACTGACATCATCTGGCATAACCCGACGACTTCCCTACCTTGGATCCAAAGTGTCTTGCTAGCCCTTGCGGTGATGCGAATTCCAGTGGCGACATCGAGGATGGCACATGGCATGCTGTCGGTGTGTGCAAGCGGAAGATGGCGTTGGCTTTTCAAGAGCCTGCTTGTAATTTATATTTTTTGTTAGAGTTTTCTTGCAAGAGAGAGTTAGATCGTTTTGATAATGGAATTGGCCTTCGAAAAAAAATCACCATTTCTTTTGAATCGGAAGCAAAAGATTTGCCTCATCCATTAATTAAGCAGAAGAGAGTTGCCTAATTAATTAATAAAAAACCGGCCGAAAACCATCACAAACCCTTAGCGGCACACCCAAGATACCCACACACGCCACTCTAAAGAAGGCCACGTCGAGAGATTACAACGATGTCATCGTCATCAAGGCATCATTGCTATCCCAAACTCTGAGAAACGACTCTGACTTCGTCAAAGACGATCGTCGAAAGAACCCACATTATTTTGTTTTTGTTTTTTTAAACAATCCACACTGAATAGACCGTGTGGAGTCACATAAAGATCCGCGCCAGACCTCAGCCACCGTAACGAGACAGCACAACTCCGACACTGAAGAGCTACGAAGGAGAGGTTGGCGTCGTGAAAGATCATCAAACGGACCAGCTGCTACCCGTCGTGAAAGATCAAGATCGTGGCATGGCGTGCGTCACCTTTGATTCGATTTAGAGTGAGTATGGGATCCAGCGAGCTGTCCGTGTTTGTACGCATGGTATCTACTACTCATAAAGTTGGCTTCGACTCTTTTTTTTTTCCTGCTTATCACAGATCCCTCTTCATGTTCAAGTGTGCAAGACGCCTAGTCCACACTTCAATCTCTTTCTAATTCTAACACTCATTCAAGTAGGATAAAAAACTTCTTTTTCCTCTGTGCAAGGTTTTTAATTTCGGAAACAAATAAATTTCGGACCTCACTGAAATATGCAAAATTTTGAAAATTTCACATATTTCGAAAAGTATTTCGGATTTTAAGATTTTAAATTTCACTTAATTTTAATAAATTATAGCATAATTTAAATTTATTTTGAAATCAGTTTGAATCTACATCAAAATTTCGGGATTAAAAATATTTCAAAACCCAATGAAATATGTGAAATTTTGAAAATTTCACTGAAATTTCCTTGAAATTTTTAACCCTGCCTCTGTGTACTACGACCTATGCAACTATTTCAAGTATTTTTAGTTTATTCTTTGCTTTGTAGTTGGGTCATTGTAGAATTTTTTTGTAGGTGTATAGGATGACAAATATGGTGTTGGAAATATGAGCAAATTACTACGAGATTTAATCCGAATAAATAGGAAATAGATCATGACAGCAATAGCAGAGATTAAACTAATCATGCGAACTAGCATAGCAGATGAACTGATCACATCTAGGGCACATACTAGAAACATGAATTCTACCACGATCTCAAACAGGAAGGACAGAATCACATACGGTGCAGCGGGAGCAGCACCGCCGGCGTTGACGTTGTCACCCATGTCGTCGAGGATGAGGTTGCCGAGGTCGGGGAAGAAGTCGTTGTTCGCGAAGTCGTCGCTGCTAGCAGTCGCGCGAGTGCGCTCCCCAAAAACTTGATCTCCCCTCTCCCGTACAGGATCACGAGAGGCGGGGTTCCGGAGGCCTGCTGTCCCTTCTCCCGGTGTACGCCGAAAGGAGGGATGGAGAAGACTTGCTTGGTGGCGCAATGATCTGGAGCGCTGGTGAGAAACCATACGAAGCGGCGGCGGCTAGGGTAGACGTCTGCCTGACTATATAGTGCGGGCCGGGTAGGTCGTGGGAGTAAACCCCACGTCCGAGTCGTCACGATCCAAAAGAATCGGAAACGGTTCAGTAATTAACGCGTCCGTTAATTATTAATTAATGACTCATTAATTTTTCCCGAGCAGCAAAAATATAGACAACGTGCATAGCTCTGTCCTCGGCTCGGCTCAATCCCGCAACCCGCGGCGCGGCGCGGCGCGTCGTGACAAGGCGAGGCGAGGCGAGGCGAGGCGAGCGAGGAGGAGGAGAGCGCGTGTAGGTCTCCTCTTCTCATGCTCATACAAGTGGTAGAAGAGCTCACCTTATAAAGAGGTGCAACTCTCTCTCAACTTATGAGGTGGGACTAAACTTTAGCCTCACTCACTCCACTCACATGTATGCATGAATGGGCTAAGAGAATTTCAGAATTTTAGTTGGGCTTTGGGCCAAAAGCCCACTAGCAAATTCCAACAATCCCCCACAGTCTCATTGGCACATTTCACCATTTATTTCCAAAACATTGTTTATATATCGGTGCTTAGTGGAGACTGTGAAGTTGAACTTCCACTTAGAGATTTATGCTACACTAGATCACAACTTCAATAGTGGACTATGCCTTGAACTACAAGTTTTCTGCGAGACTAGTTTCACACAAACTCTTGACCGATACGGGGCTGCCGCAAGGCTTCCCCGCGGGTGGAGCGTATACGTCATACTCCAGGGCCTTTCATGAATTTATTAGAGAACACCCAATTCTCACAGACTGCGACGTTAACGGTCAAATTCATATAGGTGTGTTCCTCAGAAGAAGTTCTGCAGGAGAACATCTCTGCTTACCAGAATAAGCCACTTGGAACACATTAAGATAAGTATCAACCTGCCATGAAGATCAGGAGAGTATTGCATCTTCACGGAGTGGGATAGTTAATATAGGGATACTCTCCTCCCAGCTGACCAACAGCTTGTGTCCCACTTCTACTTCACGGGATCTCCGATCACATAGAGTGGGTTACCACTATGGACAACTCATGCGGTGGGTCTCAGATCCATCTTCATCGATGCATTATCTATCACATTACGTGATAGACCCTTTGTGAAGGGATCTGCCAAGTTTTTTGACGTTTGGATATAATCCAATGTAATAACTCCGGAGTTCCTCAGTTTCCTGACAGATTTTAATCTCCTTTTCACATGCCTTGAGGACTTCATATTGTCCTTAGAACTGTTTATCTTGACGATCAAAATTTGATTATCACAGTTCATCAGGATAGGGGTATTGGTTTTTCAACCATAGGTAAGTCCATCAATAGGTCACGAAGCCACTCTGCTTCAACAGTGGCAGTGTCTAATGTTGTGAGTTCTGCTTCCATAGTTGACCTCGCTAAGATGGTCTGCTTGCAAGACTTCCAGGAAACAGTGCCACCACCAAGTGTAAAAACATAACCACTTGTGGCCTTAATCTCATCAGCATCAGATATCCAGTTCGAGTCACTATAACCCTCCAGTACCCTTGGATACCCGGTGTAGTGAATCCCATAGCTCGCAGTGCCCTTCAAGTGGCGCATAACTCTCTCAAGCGCACGCCAATGATCATCTCCCGGTTTTGACACAAACCGACTCAGCTTGCTCACAACAAAGGAGATGTCAGGCCTCGTGGCACTCGCCAAATACATAAGAGAGCCAATAATCTGAGAATACCTCAGTTGATCTCTAGCAATCCGTCGATTCTTTCGAAGCAATAGACTAGCATCATATAGAGTTGGAGAAGGCGTGCAGTCGCTATACCCAAAACGACTCAAGACCTTTTCCACATAGTGAGACTGAAGCAGTGTGATCCCACCATTCTCATCTCTCAACAGCTTGATGTTTAAGATAACATCAGCTACTCCTAGATCCTTCATCTCAAAACAGCGAGATAAGAAATCCTTAACCTCCTTGATTAAATCAAGTTTGGTTCCAAAGATCAATATGTCGTCGACATACAGACAAAGAATAATTCCTTCGCCCCCACCATAGCGATAGTAGACACACTTGTCACCATCGTTTACTACAAAGCCGGCAGCAGTTAATGTTCTTTCAAACTTCTCATGCCACTCCTTAGGAGCTTGCTTAAGGCCATATAAAGACTTTAACAACTTGCACACCTTTCCTTCCTGACCAGGTACTACAAAACCATCTGGCTGATCCATGTAAATTTCCTCCTTCAACTCTCCATTGAGGAAAGCCGTCTTAATGTCCATTTGATGAACGAGAAGACCATGTGAGGCAGCTAGTGATAGTAGCACCCGAATTGTGGTCAGTCTAGCCACGGGTGAGTAAGTATCAAAGAAGTCTTCACCTTCTTTCTGGGTATAACCTTTAGCCACAAGCTGTGCCTTGTACTTTTCAATCGTACCATCAGGTCTAAGCTTCTTCTTGAACACCCACTTACATCCTACAGGTTTGCACCCATAAGGACGGTCAGTGATCTCCCAGGTTCCGTTAGCTAAGATGGAATCTATCTCGCTACGAACAGCTTCCTTCCAGTAGTCAGCATCAGGAGATGCATAGGCTTCTGAAATAGTCCTCGGTCTGTCATCCACAAGGTACACAATGAAATCATCACCAAAGGACTTTGCAGTCCTCTGTCTCTTACTCCTTATAGGAGTTTCATTGTCACCCTCAACTGGATTCTCAACGTGTTCCATCGCAATGGTGGGTTCAGGAAGTACAGTGAGTTCCTCACTAGATGCAATAGGTATCTCCTGATTTGATGAACTTGACATATCCTTCATAGGAAATATGTCCTCAAAGAAAGTTGCATCATTAGACTCCATAATCGTACCAACATGCATGTCGGATACCTCAGATTTTATTATCAAAAATCTATAGCCAATGCTATGAAAAGCATAGCCCAGAAGAACACAATCCACGGTTTTTGGTCCAAGCTTGCGCTTCTTGGGAATTGGTATATTGACTTTCGCCAAACAATCCCAAGAACGTAGGTAAGAGAGTTTCAACCTTTTCCTTTCCCATTCCTCAAATGGAGTCATGGTCTTATGCTTTGTGGGAACTCGGTTTAGGACATGACACGCGGTCATTAGCGCCTCCCCCCACCATTCCTTGGAAAGACCCGATGTGTCTAACATGGTGTTAACCAAATCAGTTAGAGTTTGGTTCTTTCTTTCGGCCACCCCATTAGACTGAGGTGAGTAGGGAGGCGTCCTCTCATGGATTATACCATGTTCCGCACAAAACAGATCAAATTCATTGGAAAAATACTCTCCACCATGATCGGACCTAAGCCGTTTAATTTTCCGATCAAGTTGGTTCTCTGCCTCAGCTTTATAGTTTTTGAAGAAAGTTAAAACCTCATCTTTTGATTTCAGAAGATACACATAACAATATCTAGTGGAGTCATCAATCAACGTCATGAAATATCTCTTTCCACCTTTTGTCAACACGCCATTCATCTCACAAAGATCAGAATGTATAAGCTCTAGTGGTGCCAAGTCTCTTGCCTCTGCAGTCTTATGGGACTTGCGAGGTTGCTTAGCTTGCACACATACTTGGCACTTAGAGCCTTTACAGCAGAGATTTTTGGAACTAAATTCAGATTGGCTAGCCGCGTCATGCAACCAAAGTTAATGTGACAAAGTCGTGAATGCCAAATATCAGACTCATTGTTGTGGCAAACATTATTAATAACTTTAGTGCAAATATCTGACAAAAATAGGCGGAACAAGCCTCCGCACTCATAGCTTTTCCAACAAATTGTCCACACTTGGAAATTACAACTTTATTGGACTCAAAAACCAACTTAAAACCATCTCGACATAAACGGGAACCGCTACGAGATTTTTATTGATGGACGGCACATGATGAACGTTCTTCAGACGCACGGTCTTCCCCGAAGTAAACTTCAAATCGACCGTACCAACACCTCGAACGATGGCATGTGACCCGTTCCCCATCAGCACGGGAGAAGTCCCTGTGGCCTGGTAAGAAGAAAACATGGAGGCGTCAGCACAAACATGTACATTGGCACCGGTGTCAATTAACCAATCAGGGGATTGAAATACTGAAAGGATGGTAGGAAAAATACCGTACCCTGATTCCTTCATATCAGTATCACCGATGAGAACATTAGCGGACTTGCCGCTCTTCTCATGTTCGCGCTCCTCAAAGCGGTTAGGACACTTCGGAGCCCAGTAATTAGGATCACCGCAGACATGGCAAAGTCCCTTCCCTTTCTTATGAGAATTCTTCTTGAAGTTGGTAGAATATGATGGCTTGTTCTTTGTATCAAACTTGCCTTTGCCCTGAGTTTTGTTCTTGTTGTTTTTGAACTTGTTGGGCTGGAAGTTCTTCTTCTGTACCATGTGGGCACTAGAAGCTCCCTCAGCAACTCGAGCACGTGTGTCGCTTTCTCTTCAACATCAAAAGTACCAATGAGATCCGTAACGGAAAACTCCTGTCTCTTGTGTTTCAGGGAAGTAGCAAAATTGTTCCACGAAGGTGGAAGCTTGGCAATAATGCCTCCGGCAACAAATTTGTCCGGCAACACACACTTGAAGTGCTCAAGTTCTTTTGCGAGCAACTGTATCTCATGAGCCTGCTGTATAACAGAACGCTCATCAGTCATCTTGTAGTCATAGAATTGCTCCATGACGTACAACTCGCTACTGGCATCCGAGGCACCAAACTTGGCCTCGAGCGCAGCCCACATGTCCTTGCCGTTGTCAAACGACATATACAAATCCACAATGGAATCATCAAGAACACCCAGAAGAGCGCCTTTAAAGAGAGCATCGATCTTCTTAAAAGCTTCCAGCTGTGCTGGATTAAGATCGCCCTCAGGCTTGCCCTTAATGGCGTCATAGCAGCCCATGGTCTGAAACCAGTAGACTGCTCTCGTGCGCCACCTCTTATATTGCGCCCCCTTAAAGGCAGGCGGCTTCAGATGCGCAGCAAAACCACTCGGAGTAAATTGACTATAATTAAGTTTTTGGATTGTTGAAAATATGAGCAAATTACTACGAGATTTAATCCGAATAAATAGGAAATAGATCATGACAGCAATAGCAGAGATTAAATTAATCATGCGAACTAGCATAGCAGATGAACCGATCACATCTAGGGCACATACTACAAACATGAATTCTACCCCGATCTCAAATAGGAAGGACAGAATCACATACGGTGCAGCGGGAGCAGCACCGCTGGCGTTGACGTTGTCGCCCATGTCGTCGAGGATGAGGTTGCCGAGGTCGGGGAAGAAGTCGTTGTTCGCGAAGTCGTCGCTGCCAGCAGTCGCGCGAGTGCGCTCCCCAAAAACCTGATCGCCCCTCTCCCGTATAGGATCACGAGAGGCGGGGTTCCGGAGGCCTGCTGTCCCTTCTCCCGGTGCACGCCGAAAGGAGGGATGGAGAAGACTTGCTTGGCGGTGTAATGATCTGGAGCGCTGGTGAGAAACCATACGAAGCGGCGGCGGCTAGGATAAACGTCTGCCTGACTATATAGTGCGGGCCGGGTAGGTCGTGGGAGTAAACCCCACGTCCGAGTCGTCGCGATCCAAAAGAATCGGAAACGACATAGCTCTGTCCTCGGCTCGGCTCAATCCCGCAAGGCGCGGCGCGACGCGACGGGGCGAGCGAGGAGGAGGAGAGCGCGTGTAGGTCTCCTCTTCTCATGCTCATACAAGTGGTAGAAGAGCTTACCTTATAAAGAGGTGCAACTCTCTCTCAACTTATGAGGTGGGACTAAACTTTAGCCTCACTCACTCCACTCACATGTGTGCATGAATGGGCCAAGAGAATTTCAGAATTTTAGTTGGGCTTTGGGCCAAAAGCCCACTAGCAAATTCCAACATATGGATCTTAAATTTCCCAACTCTACCTGGCCAACTCTTCCTTATCGATTAACTGTCATTTTCGCTAATAACAACATTCATTTCGCTAATAACTAATAGCGTTTCACGACACATAGATTGTGAAGATGTGTGCGTGAGACTTTTTTCAGATTTTTGGCATTTAGAAATGATTTTTCCAAAGTGGATTCCTATGCACTTCCCTAAGTCATGAGAGCAATTTCACTGGATTGTTCCGGGTCCATGACAATGTCCGCATTAACGTGGTTCTTTTCATGTTTGGAGGAGGCCACTATCGACTTGATAATTACACCTTTTTCCGGAATAACTTGCTAATTGAACTAATATTACATCTTTGACGGTCATTACACTTCGATCATTAGAGCATCTATAGCCGGCTCCACAAACTCCTGGTGGATGGCTGAGTCAGAAAAACCCGACCCCACCCCTCATTTCGGCCGCAGACATCCGGGCTGACAGACACTCTCAAACCCAGGCCAAGTCTGGGATGGGTTTGGAGAGGTCTGGCAGCGCCGGCGCGTCCACCACGCATGCCTGGCTCAGCGTGCTCCACCCAAACCCCACATATATCCCGCATCTCCGGATGAACCCTAGACCAAAATCAACACACTCTACTCCACACTCTCTCCGTTTCCTCCTCTCCCCGTCCCATATGCTACCGATCTATGGCGAGCGACGGCAGCAGCACCACACCACATGCGGCTCCGACGACTGGGCGAGCGATGGTAGCAGCACCACATGCGGCATCGGCGGCTCGCATTTACAAGAAGGGGGCTACCGACGAGGTCAGGCCGTCCGGTGGGGATATCATTTACGTGTGCAATATCGACTGCAGCTCCAGGTTCGGCGATGGCAACGACGACATCATCGATTGAGAGAATCTCGCGAACAAAAGCGATTAAGTTTATATTATTTTTATTTTGTTCGAATAGTTTAATTTAAATTCATATTATGCGATGTAGTTTGAATTGAATTGTGTTATCTATTTTTAAATTTGTGTTGTGCAATGTAGTTGAGACAAATTGTGCTATCTAGGTTTGAATTTACATGAAAAAAGTTATAGGGAGTTAAATTTAAGTGTTCAGCTAGGAAACACATGTTTTAACTCCTGAAATACAAGGGGTTAAAGTTTGGGGAGGCATACAAGGGGCTAAATTATAATGCATCGGCTAGAGATTCCCTTAGCCTATTGCATCGTGAGAACTTCTTCGGTTTCCCGTCTATCGTTAGAACTTTGTCCACAATTATTTTTATTAGCTTAATGAGTGTAATCTTCTGAAATTAGTCCTTGCCATGCTGCTTTTTGGTTAGTATAGGTACTCAGGTAGTATTCAAAATTTAGAATTCAGATGACCTGATCGTTGGATACATCCGTTTTAGTTTATTAGGTTCACATGGCACCAATTAAACATGTCAAAGCTATGCAATGAAGTGATTTTGAGATTGCTTAATATATGGACCTAAAGCCAGTAGAATAAATGAATAGACGGTGTGCATTGATTTATGCAGAGGCCAGCGGCTTAATCTCCTTCGACGGAGTATGTGGCTTTTTCAGGTTCAGGCTCTGATGTGAAAGTAGCATTATCCTCAAAAAAAAAAGTAGGCAAGAGATACTTTTGAGTTTTGAGAAAAAAGCTATAGGGAAACTGGTGTTTTGGGAATATGAGAAGTCTGCATGCAGTGTTGCCTCTTTGACTAGAGTCGTATTATTGGGAAATAATCTCTCTGTTTTCTTGGTAAATCATGGTAATTAAGAAGGTTGACTATGACATCAATCTAGGGAAGACTGTGTGCTTGAGATGCAGTTTTACTCACATTTATGTCTTGGGAATATGAGAAGACTGCATGCAGTGCACGCTTGATGCAGCTCCCTTAATAAATGACTGACTTTTGGCATGCTTGCGCCCTTCCTTCTTCATAAGTAAAGCCCGGACTAGCATTCCCTGGATACATTCTGCTACAGAGCATCAGCCTTCAGCACCACTGTAAGCTTCTTCTTCCATGTTGCTCTCTTTGTTTGCAATTTAGTCATGATCTTTCTTCTTCTACATCAGCATATGGAGCACTGGTACCCCTGTTTCTATTTCTTTTGTTTTGCTTTCTTATTTCTGCTCAACTTCAGAAACTGTTTGGAGTGTAGAAAGCAGTCATGCTATACAACGATAGGAATTTCAGAAACTGAATTTATATGGTTGCTAGCCATCAGTGATTTTTTTTTAAAGGTACCATTGATCAATTTAGAGATATGCATTTTATCCCCCTAGTAACATCACAAATGGAGCCGAATGATCAAGAGATTCAATTAGAAATTATTACATGCATCAGAAAGATCAAGACAGAGCTTCTTCTGCCAAGTTTCTCTCGTCGTTTGCAATTTAGTCATGTCTTTCATTCCTCTACACGTGCATGGAGCAGCAGCATTTTTTTTGAATTTAACTGTTGTTTTGCTTTCCATTTTGTTTCTACTGATTGTCAGAAACTGGTAGTATATATATAAAGCAGTATTGTTATACAATGTTAGGAATTTCTGAAACTGAATGTTCTATGGTTAACCATCAGTGTTTTCTTTTCCTTTTTAAGAGACATCAGTGATTGATTTAGATCTGCATTGATCCCCCTAGTAGCATCACAAATGGAGTCTAGTGATCAATAGATTCAGTCTGAAAATTAATGCATACATCGGAAAATCAAGGCAGAGCTTCCTCTGCCAAGCTGCTCTCTTGTTTGCAATTTAATCAGATCTTTTCTTCTATCAGATCTTCATAGAGCATCAGTTTGTAATTTAGTTTTTTTTTGCTTTGCTTTTACAGGAGAATAGAAACAGATCTGTACTCCAGCTTCGGGACCCTTGTGGCAGAGCAGATATGGCACACACGGATACATCTTCTTTGGGACCTGAAGAGAATAGAGACAATTCTGAGGCAGCTTCTGAGACCCCCTTCATACTGCCAAAGAGACCCTCTCTAACGCCAGCACAGGAGCAGAAATTGCTGGAGAAAGTAGAAGCCATTGACTCCACAGTTCCACTTTACGGCGTGATCCTGAACGGGTCCAATGCTTGTCGCGGCTTACTAGTAAGTTAGAAAGAAAAGATAATTCATTTGGTGGCCTATCAGTTCTTCAGTTGGAACTGTGTCCTTGGATGACATAGGCATGCACAAATTTCTCTAGTATATCTGCATCTGCCTTACTAACATCCTGGCTGCTTAATGCTTATGCATGTAAAAAGACATTTGGCACGAAGTACGCGTCAATGTATCTCAACAAGAATTCCGCTGCCGGAAAGAAGAGCGCGATCAGTTTGGTGCTTCAGCTGGAGGGGGAGAGCAGGACGTGGGACACGGAGCTGCAGCGCAAGACTGATCGCACGGCGATTGTTAAAGGATGAGCGTCTTTCGCCGGTGGCAACCGCCTGCGGGAGGGTGACATCTGCATCTTCAAGCTGATGGAGAGCGAGGAGCCGCTGAAGATGACGGTCTACATCATTCGTGGTGAGGAGTGTACTTGAGGCAAGAATGGGCTCTTGCTACTCTGATTATCAAGAATCTTGGAACGGAAAACAATGTGGCCTCTCCAAATGGGGTCGGAGGGGAAGGAACTTGTTTGTTCATCTACCGTCGTAGTAGTTATGTTCTCTCTTTGTTATCTAGACTCTAGAGTCTAGAGTAAGTTTGCATGGTCAAGTTTGAACAACTCATTATGTTTTGCTGATAGTTCTGTAAGCGCTTTATTGTCTCGGGTAACTCTGGAATCTGGATGGTCGAGATAATTTGAACTTACTATATATTGCTGATGTTTTATTCCATATGTTTTTCCATGATTGATGTATTTTAACTGGCAACGCCTCTATTATCATATTCATCTTGGTTGCTACAGAATTTTTTTTCGAAAAGAAGGATGACCCCCGGCCTCTGCATTTGGGAGATGCATACGACCATTTTATTGATTATTCTCGAGAATCTTACAAAGTATAATAACAATATTCCTGAATCCGCCATCTTGGCAGCATCTGCCGCTACTTCAATCCAAATGATGAAGGGGTGCAAGCTGGGCCACATATCCATACCTCTCCCCTAAGCCTAACATTTAAAGTTGGAGGCCCCGACCGAGCCATCTGCCGGGTCCGGGGCTTAAACCGGTCTGACGCACTCACATGTGTCGTCGCCGTCATCTTCCACTGGCCCATCTTCAAAGCAGATTGAGGTGACAACCTTGGTAGGTCCTCCGCCATCGACGCCACCACGACGCCAAACGACGACCTCCACCTATGCAAGCCTTGGCAGGTCCTCCACCATTGACGCCACCACGACGCCAGCCGACGACCTCCACCTACGCGAGTCCATCTCCAAGCAATGGACGTAAATCCATGCTAGGAAAGGGCCGCACCACCGCCTTCACCCACCACCCACAAGCGCCACCCAACCCCAAGGTTCCCAAAGCGGCGCCCTCAAGAAGGGAACGACGCCGTGAGCACCGCCGCCGCCTAACAGAGTTAGAGCTTTCGCACGGGAGACCTAGGGGAAGGTGAAGTGAGGAGATCAATCCATATCGACGCCTCCAGGGAGGGAAACGGCGCCCTCAGGCGTCGCCGTCGGTACGGCCGGTCATGGCTGGCCAGGGATTTCGCCTGAACTAGATCCCCGCCACCAGCAGCACTTCCTGTACAGAACCGGCGACCAAGGGGAAGCGCGGCCCGACCAGGCTGGCCCACACGCCACACAGGTGAGGAAGGAGGCGCCAGATCGCGCACACGACCACCGGATCTCACCACCCACCGCAAAAGCCGCTGCCGGCCGCCAACGACCACCGGATCTCACCACCCACGCGGTCGGGACACCGGATCCACCACCCACACGGCTGTTAGCCGGCCATGCCTTGCCAATGGAGCCACCACTCCAGGTCCGGGGTTCCCCACACACTAGTAGAAAACAGGGCATTTGTCCCGGTTGGTAAGGGCCTCTAGTCCCGGTTCTTGAACCGGGACTAATAGGTCGTTACTAATGCCTCCCACCTTTAGTCCCGGTTCTTACACGAACCGGGACAGATGGGCCTCCACGTGGCCGTTGCGGGTAGCCCAGGCAGGGGCCTTTGGTCCGGTTGGTGACATAAACCGGGACCAAAAGGCATCCACACGTCAGAAGCTGGCTGCAGCCGAGGTTTTTTTTTAAAGTGGCTGGTTTAGGGGTTTGGGGGGTTAATTTTTTAGGTTGTTATTAGCTAGCTAATAGAGAGAAATGTCCTCTCTTATATCTTCGTGCTTGGTTTACCAACGCTACTGCTATGTTCATTTCACCCATTGATATATATATAATAACAAGTCCTACTAATCATGCATCATCATACAACTTCTACTCGTTATTAATAACAAGTCATATGATCATCATCTTCATAGTCATCGAACCCAACCCTACATACTTGTTCTTAGCACATGATCATCAGTATCAGGTAGGACCTAAACAACCTTAAGGTAAAATAGCATAAAACAATATAGACCCTGACTCTCCATTATGAAGAATGGAGATCATCCTGTCTCCAATTCTTGCGCTTCGCTTCCTTTTGCTTCCAAGAAGCTCCTTACGACTGTCCGTACATTTTTTCCATTCTTTGATTGTCATGTCTCCACTTTTTTTAGAAATCCGGTATGGACAGTTGAGATTCGTAGGACGACCTGGTTGTATGTTCAAAACATCAAGACGACCGTGCATATACATCAGATGAGGCACGCAATCATTCGGGATTATCTGTTAAAAAACATAGTAATAACTTCGTAGTTAGCAATGATGTACTAGTTTTAGAAGTATGCAAAAAGATATGCACGGATGTCGTAATAGTAAAAAATCTTACCAGGTTATCTCCATGGTAGTTACCGTAGTTCAACACGTGCACTAGTGGCACGTATTGACCATAATGTTGAGGAGTTCGATTGTAGACATTGTAATTCTCAAGATCAGTACAAAATGCGATCAGATGATTTTTCTCCTTATAAGTTAATTCGGAGCCATCGGTGTAGTGGATTTTATCTACCATCTTCCGCACATTCTTTGAAGAATGAAAATAAGTTGTAAACTATTTTCAAATAAACAATATAAATTACTTAATAACTATGTTTGAGAAGCTCACATGGTGAAGAATTGGAAGTGTATCCACAAGGACCCAAATGTCCATATTGTCTTGCTCGATTGTAGGTCACCAAGATCCATGGTGACAAGCATACCCTCATCAAAACCATACATCTTGCAAAGTACTTCCCAATTTTTGCGACCAAAATGGGTTACACTCTCAACATTGTACAACTTTACTTCAAAGTCCACACCATGATGGGTCCTTAGGTGATTTTTTTTTGGTTTTCATACTTTCATGGTCTTCAAAATCCATCCTCTCCAAGACATAGCGTCTTGTGTAGCATGGGAGAAGCTAGTCGAACTGGAAAAGATAAAAAATACACGTTAAAATAGTTGAAGTCGTGCTTAATTACGAAAAAAACTATTGTCGTCGTTGCGTATCGTATGAACATCGAAGGTCTCCTCGAGCTTAATGCTGAAGCGCCGACCTTCGTCCAGCTCAAGGAACCTGTCGCACATACCTCGATCGTCGTGGCACTAGTCGCACTCCCCCGGGTGGTTTTCGTCGTCCGAGTACGACATTTCCGGCATATGTTCATAATTCAAATAATAAACTTGTACAATTAAATATATGTACCAAAAAACCTAAATTAGATCATTATTATTAATCACGGGTTGACTATCGGTGATGGTAGCTCCTCCTTTCATTCCCGAGTGCATTATTACACCAAATTGTCTAGCACACGGGAATGAAGGAGAAGTTACCCCCACGACGGCGTGGATAATGGAGGGGGCTCCTAGATTTCTGCATAGAGTGCTTTTCAATTTTAGCATTCAAAGTAGGAGTACTTTCCCAATATGAACATTCAATAAGTAAAACCAAATCGTAAAATAAAGTAGTATTCAAATTAGCATGCATTCAATTATAACCAAAAGTACATCATCTCTTGTGTCCGTACATCGTCGAATATTATCACTAATACTCCTCGAATACTATCATACATATAGCATCGCCAATACAGCTAGAACCATAGCGCCCGACGGGTATGGTCGCGGGCGGTGGACACCCAAAGATAAGGAACCATCACAGGATCATAGCTCCAGTGAGTTCCCTGAAGAACCTGCCAGGTATTTTCGAACCTGTCCTCCAACGCAACCATGTAGCGACGGACGTGCTCGTCCTCCTCGCTGACACGGTGATGTACCACCTCCGCGGTGTCCGGAAGCCTCGGCACCGTCACTGGCCACGCGACCGCCACCAAACAAAGATCGGGTCAACAACGGGCTGGCTCCTCACCATCCTACGTCCCCCGGAAGGTAGCACCTCCCAATACCAGTCCGACGGAGCCCAATCCCGGACATGGCCCTGATCAAGCAGGCCTCCACCGCCGAGTCGACGACGAGGATGCGGGATAGGCATCGTCGACGTCGATGCGGGAACTACTTCTATATATAGTAAAATAAAGTTGTTTTATTAATTAAATCAACTAGTTCAACTACTAAGCACTTACTATAAATAAATAAAGTAGTACTTACTAAAAATAAACTACTTCTATATATAGTAAAATAAAGTAGTTTATTAAATCAACTAGCTAGCTAGTTCAACTATATATTAAGCACTTACTATAAATAAAATAAAGTAGGACTTATTAAAAATAAACTAGTTTGGCTATAGTTCTATTATTTTTCTAACTAATTATATTAAACACTTTCTCTTCTTATTTTCCTTTTTCCTCTATTCTAAATATGAACATATTCATAAATGACTTTGATCATGCACAATTTTCCTATACATACACAATATGAACATATACATAAATTGACAAAGAAAATTCTATGAACAAAAAAATCATTAAAATTCTATGAACAAAATTACAACAACAAAAATCATAAAAAATTCTATGAACAGAAAAAATCATAAAAAAATGACATATTCGATCTTTGCATATAATGAACATACAAACATGCATATTCAACTATAATATCACCAAAAAATATATTAACAGAAAAAGAATCTAACACAATATGAACAAATTATACAATATGAAAAAAATCTAACAGAAAAATCTATGAACTACACATCTAAATTACTACACATCTAGCAAAAAAATCTATGAACTACAAAAAAATCTAACAAAAATATCTAACAAAATCTAACTCAATTAACTACACATCTAAATTAACTACTACATCAAATTAAATTAGCAAAATATTTTCTCACGGGATGGCGACGGCGTGAGGAGCGCGGCGAGGGCGACGGGCAGGGGACGACGACGGGGACGATGGTGCGTGAGGGGCGGTGTGGCGACGGTCGACGGTGAGGTGCGGCACGGGGCGGGGCGGAGACGGGCAGGGGCCGGCGGCGTAGCGGGGCGGGGGGCGGCGATGGCGTCAGGGCGGTGCGGGACGGTGCGAGGCGACGACGAGGCGGAGACGGGCAGCCTGGCGGCGTCGGGCGGGGAAGAACAAACTGAACCAAATTTTCACGAGTGCTGCTTATATAGGCAGAGCATTGGTCCCGGTTCGTGGCACCAACCGGGACCAATGCCCCCCTTTAGTCCCGGTTGGTGCCACCAACCGGGACCAAAGGCCTCTTTTCAGCAGCCCAAAGGGCGGGAAGTAGAGGCCTTTGGTCCTGGTTGGTTCCACCAACCGGGACAAATGCGCCCCTTTAGTCCCGATTGGTGCCACCAACCGGGACTAAAGGCCTTGTGCTGCCCGCGTCGCGGTACGAAAGTTTAGTCCCACCTTGCTAGCTGAGGGAGCTTGAGAGTGGTTTATAAGCCCCAGTCCTGCTGCCCTCTTGAGCTCCTCTCAAATGCAGGCTTACGAGCCTAAACGCACTATATGTGCCTGTGGGCCTATTGGGCCTATTGCGGGCCTGAATCCTAGCCCATTGTTGGTTTTCTAGTCGTATTCAGGCCGTGGTGGCCCTTAAGGTGGCACTTTTCTTATTTTATTTTTTGGTTTGAATTATTTATTTCCTTTTGATTTGCTTTATTTTTTATTCATTTTTCTTTTAGCTCATAATAATTATAATCTTTCTGTTACTCCATTAGTTTCCAAATTTGAATAATTATAATCTTTATGCAACTAAAAATATATTTGGAGTGATTCTTTGGAGTGATTCTTTTTCCTGCTATTTAATATTACTTCATTTTATCATTATATTGAAAAACAGATTTTGTTATTTTAGTTTATATCAAAAAAAATCTTTATGAAAATTCTTTTTGCTACTAAAGTTTCTAACAAAAAATTCTTTATGATAATTATTTCTGCTTTTCATTTTTTGAACAGAAAATACTTTGATAATTTTAGTTGCATAAATTTTATATAATTTTAGTTTAAAAAATACTAGAGGTTTATAAAAGCTTTTTAGTTGATTCCTTTTGATATTAGAGTTTTATAAAAGCATTTACTGTTTTTTAGCTATAAGACCTTGAAATTGAAAAGCATTTCAAATGAACTCTGAAAAGGTTGGAAGTTGGCATGGTATCATCATTTCATCCACATAGCATGTGCAAGAAAGTTGAGAGGGTTACGGCAACAACTGGATGCACTTCATGTACAAAACGGACAATCTCTTTCGAAGTATCATGATTTCATACGGAAACTTGTCTGTTACAACGGGCATTTCAAATGAACTACGAAAAGGTTGAAAGTTGGCATGGTATCATCATAATAGTTATGGAGAAAGTCTTCACTTTTTCTTTGCTTGTGTCCTTTCCTTATTGCGCCGTAACCATGGATAATCTTCATCATTTATTAGGATGCTTGGGTCAGCCTTCACTTTGAAGGGAGGAATTTCATGAAACTTTTCATAATCTTCGGACATGTCTGTCTTGCCCTCCACTCCCACGATGTCCCTTTTTCCTAAAAGAACTATGTGGTGCTTTGGCTCATCGTATGATGTATTCGCTTCCTTATTTATTTTTTCTCGGTTTGGTAGACATGTCCTTCATATAGATAACCTGTGCCACATCATTAGCTAGGACGAATGGTTCGTCAGTGTGCCCAAGATTGCTCAGATCCACTGTTGTCATTCCGAACTGTGGGTCTACCTGTACCCCGCCTCCTGACAGATTGACCCAATTTCATTTAAACAAAGGGACCTTAAAATCTACTCCGTAGTCAAGTTCCCATATGTCCACTATGTAACCATAATATGTGTCCTTTCCCCTCTCGGTGGTTGCATCAAAGCGGACACCGCTGTTTTGGTTGGTGCTCTTTTGATCTTGGGCGATCATGTAAAATGTATTCCCATTTATCTCGTATCCTTTCCAAATCATTACAGTCGAAGATGGTCCCCTGGACAACGAGTACAACTCCTCACAAACAGTGTTTTCACCTCTGAGACGTGTTTCCAACCAACTACTGGAAGTCTTGATGTGTTCACATGTAATCCGGTGATCGCACTGCTTCGGGTGTTTGGAGCGCAGACTGTTCTTGTGTTCATCGACATAAGGGGTCACCAAGGTAGAGTTCTGTAGAACTATGTTGTGTGCTTGAGACCAAGAATATTCGTCCCTGCATATTATTGTCTCCCCTCCAAGCGTGCCTTTTCCAGTCAGTCTCCCCTCATACCGCAATTTAGGGAGACCTATCTTCTTAAGGCCAGGAATGAAGTCAACACAAAACCCAATGACATCCTCTGTTTGATGGCCCATGGAGATGCTTCCTTCTGGCCTAGCGCAGTTACGGACATATTTCTTTAGGACTCCCATGAACCTCTCAAAGGGGTACATATTGTGTAGAAATACGGGGGCCCAGAATGACAATATCGTCAACTAGACGAACTAGGACGTGCGTCATGATATTGAAGAAGGATGGTGGGAACACCAGCTCGAAACTGACAAGACATTGCACCACATCACTCCTTAGCCTTGGTATGATTTTTGGATCGATCACCTTCTGAGAGATTGCATTGAGGAATGCACATAGCTTCACAATGGCTAATCGGACGTTTTCCGGTAGAAGCCCCCTCAATGCAACCGGAAGCAATTGCGTCATAATCACGTGACAGTCATGACTTTAAGTTCTGAAACTTTTTCTCTGCCATATTTATTATTCCCTTTATATTCGACGAGAAGCCAGTCGGGACCTTCATACTAAGTAGCCATTCAAAGAAGATTTCCTTCTCTTCTTTGGTAAGAGCGTAGCTGGCATGTCCTTCATACTGCTTTGGAGGCATGCCGTCTTTTTCGTGCAAATGTTGCAGGTCCTCCCGTGCCTGAGCTGTATCTTTTGTCTTCCCATACACCCAAGAAGCCTAGCAGGTTCACGCAAAGGTTCTTCGTCACGTGCATCACGTCGATCGAAGAGCGTACCTCTAGGTCTTTCCAGTAGGGTAGGTCCCAAAATATAGATTTCTTCTTCCACATGGGTGCGTGTCCCTCAGCGTCACTCGGAACAGCTAGTCCGTCGGGACCCTTTCCAAAGATTACGTGTAAATCATTGACCATAGCAAGTACATAATCACCGGTACGCATGGCGGGCTTCTTCCGGTGATCTGCCTCGCCTTTGAAATACTTGCCTTTCTTTCGACATTGATGGTTGGTCGGAAGAAATCGACGATGGCCTAGGTACACATTCTTCCTGCAGCTTCCCAGGTATATACTTTCGGTGTCAGCTAAATAGTGCGTGCATGCGTAGTATCCCTTGTTTGTCTGTCCTGAAAGGTTACTGAGAGCGGGCGAACTGTTGATGGTTACAAACAGCAACGCGTGCAGGTTAAATTCCTCCTGTCTGTGCTCATCCCACACACGTGCACCGTTTCCATTCCACGGCTGTAAAAGTTCTTCAACTAATGGCCTTAGGTATACATCAATGTCGTTGCCGGGTTGCTTAGGGCCTTGGATGAGAACTGGCATCAAAATGAACTTCCGCTTCATGCACATCCAAGGAGGAAGGTTATACATACATAGAGTCACGGGCCAGGTGCTGTGATTGCTGCTCTGCTCCTCGAAAGGATTAATGCCATACGCGCTTAAACCAAATCATACGTTCCTTGGGTCATGTGCAAACTCAGCCCAGTACTCTCTCTCAATTTTTCTCCACTGTGACCCATCAGCGGGTGCTCTCAACTTACCGTCTATCTTACGGTCCTCACTGTGCCATCGCATCAACTTGGCATGCTGTTTGTTTCTGAACAATCGTTTCAACCGTGGTATTATAGGAGCATACTGTCGTGGTTCTAAGCCTGACAGTAGAGTGGGGGGTAGGTATGGAGAGGCAAGGTCCTAGCTATGGAGAGGTTGTAAACACAAGGGATGTACGAGTTCAGGCCCTTCTCGGAAGAAGTAACAGCCCTACGTCTCGGAGCCCGGAGGCGGTCGAGTGGATTATGAGTATACTTGCTACAAGGTGCCGAACCCTTCTGCCTGCGGAGGGGGGTGGCTTATATAGAGTGCGCCAGGACCCCAGCCAGCCCACGTAAGAGAGGGTTTAAGGTGAGTTAAGTCTGGGGCGTTACTGGTAATGCCCCACATAAAGTGTCTTTACTATTATAAAGGCTACTTAATTACAGGCCGTTGCAGTGCAGAGTGCCTCTTGACCTCCTGGTGGTCGAGTGAGTCTTCGTGGTCGAGTCCTTCAGGCCAGTCGAGTGAGTCCTTTGTTGGTCGACTGGAAGGCGACCTCTTCTAAAGATGTCCTTGGGTAAGTTACTTGGATCAGGTCCATGACCCTACCCTAGGTACATAACCCCATCATTAGCCCCCGAATGGATTGAGGCTTCGAGTGAAGAAGGAGTTGATGTCGTTTTCGATTAAACTTTGCGCTCTGGTCGTGCACTGTTCTGGACCAAAGAACCTCTTCGTCGACAGTGTGCAACTTGTCTTCAGTCGACTTGATCCATTCTCTTCTTTTGTCGAGTGATCTTTCGGGCTTCGACGATCTCCGAGCGACGGATCATCGGAAACCTCGTGTCTGATAGACTGATCTGCTGTTCGCGGATTCCGCGGGATGCGAAATTTGGGGACGCGCGCGAAGTGGAGCGGACCGCGGCGTTCGGATGGGACGGGACATAGACGCCTCGATCTCCGTGCCGCTTTATCCGCCACGTATCCCGTCTGCATATCTGTTCCTGATATGATTAGATCGACCGGGCCCACATGTCAGCCACTCGAAAGGGACCTTATAAATGCGCCCGGTGAGGATTTCTGTACTGTGCCTCAGCATTCTCTCTTTCTCTCTCTGCTCCCTTCGTCCCTGTTCAGCGCGCTCGCTCTCGCCCCCGCACAACTCCCCCACGCGCACCTGGCCGGCAACCATGGCCAAGGAGAAGACGGCGGCGCTGGAGCGTGCGAAGAAGGCGTCGGCGTCGGAGAAGGCGAAGGGGAGATCTACCAGCCGCGGAGGGTCTTCTTCTAGATCCCGCCTGCCGAAGGGCTGGGTCCAAGGAGACTGGATCCAGTCGACCATCACAGAGAAAGACCTCCTCGACATGGCCAACGAGGGCTTGATCCCTCATGGAGCTGCGAGGCTTCCGGGGAAGGAATGGCAGCCCCAGCCAGAAGAGGGTGAGTGTGTGCTCTTGGCCACCCATGTTGATCGTGGATTTTCCTTGCCTCCGAGTATTTTCTTCCGTGGCTTCTTGAAATTCTTTGGAGCGCAGCTCCACCACTTTACCCCAAACTCTATCGCCTATCTTGCCGCATTCGTGTCCATGTGTGAGGGTTTCCTGGGCTGTCAACCGCACTGGGGTTTGTTCAAGCATATATTCATGTGTCGCTCTCAGACCGTGAAGAAGGCGAGCCCAGGTGATGAGAGAACCCGAGTCGTCCAAATGTGTGGGGGCCTGGGGATCCAGGTGCGAAATAAGAGCACCTTCCCGCCCATGACCTTTCCCGAGTCGGTCAGAGGCTGGCAATCGACTTGGTTCTACTGCCAGGACCAGTCGACGCCGGGGCAGTCGAGTGGACTCCCACAGTTTACCATGGACCGAGTGAACAAGCCTTCCTCTCTGAAGTTGATTCCGGAGGAGAAAGCGGACGTGAAGATGTTGATGGAGCGCGTGGTGCAGCTGGTTCGGGAGGGAGTGACGGGCATGGATCTCTTGGAGGTCTTCCTTAGGCGTCGTATCCAGCCCCTGCAGTTCCGGAGCCACTGCATGTGGTTGTACTATGGGACTGAAGACGAGACTCGAGTCCATCCAGAAGCAGTCGACGATGTCACTCTGGAAAGATGGATGGTAGCCGTTACCGGAAACAAGGACAACCCACGCGGAGCTAGAAGGATTCCTCCACTCGATCACAACAGCGATCCAAACAAGGTACACTTGCTCTGCACTCCACTGCGTTCTTGTCGCATTCATTTCTGTTTACTCTGCCGACTGGTCGACTGATCCTTGTCTTGATATCTGCTAGGCCCTCACCGAGCTGTACTCGATGCCCAATGGGGCACAAACTCCGACTGAGGAGGGTGAGGCGAGTGGGGGCGAGAGCCAGGACGAGGAGGAATGGGACTCGGACGTTGCAGAGGATGATGATGATGATGACGATGATGGTGGTGATGAAGATGACGTTGAAGACGAGGAGGAAGAGGAGGAGGAGGTCGTACCACCGCGCTCGGAAAGGCGGTCGAAGCTTGTCCACGACCCTTCAACCGAACGTGGTAAGGGGGTTGCGACCGCCGCTCAGTCGACCAAGCGCCCTCGGACCACCTCTCCGGTGCCGACTGAGAAGGCGCCGAAGCAGCCCAGGGCGGCCTCGTCGAAGCCGATCAAGCTCCTGCCGAAGATGAAGGTGTCCATCCCCACCATATCAGGGTAATCGTGCTGCTTAAGTCTTCTTATTTTGTGTGAACTTTGTCTCTGGTCGACGCTGAAGTTAGTCGACTGATCCTTTGGAGTTGCAGTGCTGCCACTTCTGAAACCTTAGCCCGGGCTGATGACCACGAGATGGAGGACGCAGCAACTTCGAAACCAGGTACTGTATTCTTAACGCCGTTCTTAGTCGACCGACTTGCGATCTCTGATCCTGACTCTTCTCCGTAGCCCCACCCAATGTTGTTATCGATCTCCCTGATGATGATGAGGATGAAGAACCACTGAAGCGCAGGAGGAGTCGGAAAGCGTCCACCAGTAAGGTGCCTCAGGATGTGACGGCGCCTGAGATTCCGACTGCGGAGGAAGGGAACACCACTCGACACACGGTGTCCTTCGCAGATCCATTGACGAGTGCTCAGCAGCCCTCCCTCTTCACAATGCACCATGTCCCGGAGGACCAAGCTGGCGCGGCGAAGGAGGCAATACGCCAGGCGGGAATCATGATGGCGCAGCTGAAGACCATCCGGGATGCGAGCCAGGCGGCATATGACGCCAGTTCTGCCCTCCAAAGCAATGTTCAGGTCAGTCGACCATCGTTTGCTCTGTTGGATATGCTACCAAAAACTTTTCCTTTCCGGGATTTATAGTAGTCACCCAGTGGGTGTGTCGATTAAACTCCGTGTTAGCGGGGGCACGCTGAGTGCACCCGCTGGGTGTAGTCCCCAAGGCTAAGGTCGACTGCTGGCAGTCGGCCTTAGGCTTTATGATGTCGATCTTTCTGTCAGTCGACTATGTCGACTGGATTTCACAAACCGGTGGGGGCACGCTGAGTGCACCCACTGGGTGTAGTCCCCGAGACTATGGTCGACTGCTTGCAGTTGATCACAGTCTTAGAGAATGCATCTCGCTCCTTTTTTTTTGAGGTCGACTGGTCGACTTTGTCTTCAACAGGATTAGTGGGGGCACGCTGAGTGCACCCACTGGGTGTAGTCCCTGAGACTACGGTCGAATGCTTGTATTCGGCTGTAGTCTTAGAAACGTGTGTTTTTTCCTTTTTCACTCGGAAGTGAATTATATTTGACATTTAGTCGATTGGTTCTTCGCAGAACTCTTGTGATCTTGTGGCTCGCTACTCTGAGCTGGAAAACAAGCACACTCAACTCGAGCTGAGCTTGAAGCTGGTTCAGGAGAAGCTGACGAAGGCCAAGGAGGAGACCGAAGGTATGTTTGGTGAGACCCTGACGACTGCTTTTCCCCTTGCTTGTTTCAAAATCTGATCTTGCTGTAACTTGCAGGTAAGGTAAGGGAGGCCCAACAGAAGAAAGACCTTGAACTAGCTGAGAAGATCAAGCTTGCTGACGAGAAGTTAGCTTCAGTCACCAAGCTTGAACAAGACAATACCAATCTGAAAGCTGCTCTTGGGATCGCCAACAAGGAGGTCAGTCGACTGAAAACTGATAAAGCTGCCCTGACCGACCAAGTCAGCAAATTGACTGGGAAGAAAACTGATCTGGAGGCCTTCCTGAGTGGTCTTGCCAAGAAGTTGTTTCTTATGCTTGAAGGTAAACCTCTATGCTTGGAAAACATTTCCAATTGTGGTTTTTCCATTCGACCATCCCCTTGACTTAGTGATCATCCTTGCAGAATTTTGCCAAAACTTTGAAGAAGAAACTAGCCGACTGGAGCCAAACCTCGACCCCGTCAATTCTCCGGTGAACGACGAAGTTGCCATGGATGTTTTCCGACTGGAGTCTCGTGTTGCAGCTGTCGTGGACTATCTCGCAAGGCTGAAGGCCGCCACATCTCGCATCGACTCGACGCTCTGGCCTGAGGAGACACTTCAGAATGACCTTGAGTCGCTGATGGTCCGCTTGAACACGATCCCTGGTCGAGTGCAGGAATGGAAGAAGTCCTCGGCTCGGTGTGGTGCAGATGTTGCTCTGTGTCTGGCCCGAGTCACTGTAAAGATGCGCGAGAAGAGAAGCTGGCGGCTCTTCGGGTGGCCAACACCAAGAAACACGACTTCAGGTCCTTTATGGAAACTTTCCTTGCAGCTGCCACTCGGATCGCCGACGGAATTGACCTTGATGAATTTGTTGCACCTTCCAGCCCTCCACAGGAGGGGTAAAAAACTTCTTCTGGCTCGACTCTTTAAATTTGCCTCGGTATGCCGAGTGGAATTGTAACCGATAAACCTTAACAGGCTTAACGCCTGAGCACTTTCGGTTCCTTTAGATGTCGATTCAAACTTGAACTTGGTGCTTGAATACGATCGCCTTTGGCTCGAAATGTCTTTTGTAGGTTCAAAGCAAGGCGTCTTTACTGCAATCGACTTATTCTTTAGTCCACTTAGGCGAGCACTGGGCTGCGGCTAAGCCTCCGAGTGGAAGCCCGGCTTACCACTCGGTAGGATTTCTATAACTTAGGCGAGCACAGGGCTGCAGCTAAGCCTCCGAGTGAGAGGGTTGCTCGTCACTCGGTAGGATTTTTATAACTTAGGCGAGCACAGGGCTACAGCTAAGCCTCCGAGTGAGAGGGTTGCTCGTCACTCGGTAGGATTTTTATAACTTAGGCGAGTGCTTGGACTGCAGCTAAGCCTCCGAGTGAGAGGGTTGCTCTTCACTCGGTAGGATTTTTATAACTTAGGCGAGTGCTTGGACTGCAGCTAAGCCCCCGAGTGAGAGGCTTGCTCTTCACTCGGTAGGATTTTTATAACTTAGGCGAGCACAGGGCTGCAGCTAAGCCTCCGAGTGAGAGGGTTGCTCGTCACTCGGTAGGATTTTTATAACTTAGGCGAGTGCTTGGACTGCAGCTAAGCCTCCGAGTGAGAGGGTTGCTCTTCACTCGGTAGGATTTTTATGACTTAGGCGAGCGCTTGGACTGCAGCTAAGCCCCCGAGTGAGAGGGTCGCTCCTCACTCGGTAGGATTTTTGACAACTTAGGCGAGCACAGGGCTGCAGCTAAGCCCCCGAGTGAGAGGGTTGCTCTTCACTCGGTAGGATTTTTGACAACTTAGGCGAGCACAGGGCTGCAGCTAAGCCCCCGAGTGAGAGGGTTGCTCTTCACTCGGTAGGATTTTTGACAACTTAGGCGAGCACAGGGCTGCAGCTAAGCCCCCGAGTGAGAGGGTTGCTCTTCACTCGGTAGGATTTTTGTAACTTAGGCGAGTGCTTGGACTGCAGCTAAGCCCCCGGGTGAGAGGGTTGCTCTTCACTTCGGCGGGATTTTTATAACTTAGGCGAGCACAGGGCTGCAGCTAAGCCTCCGAGTGAGAGTCTGGCTCACCACTCGGTAGGATTTTTACAAACTTAGGCGAAACGGATTCGCAGCTAAGCCTCCGAGTGAGAGGGTTGCTCCTCACTCGGTAGGATTTTTATAACTTAGGCGAGTGCTTGGACTGCAGCTAAGCCCCCGAGTGAAAGTCTGGCTTACCACTCGGTAGGATTTTGATAACTTAGGCGAGCACAGGGCTGCAGCTAAGCCTCCGAGTGAGAGTCTGGCTCACCACTCGGTAGGATTTTTACAAACTTAGGCGAAACGGATTCGCAGCTAAGCCTCCGAGTGAGAGTCTGGCTCACCACTCGGTAGGATTTTTACAAACTTAGGCGAAACGGATTCGCGGCTAAGTCACCCACTGAGGGGGAATTTTATTTGGACAAAAATAAAAAGTGACAGAAATTATGGAGGAACTATGACACTATTATTTTGAGGTCCATGAACTACAGAAGTACTTTATTGCAACTCATCCGAGTGATAAAACTTAAGTGTAAAATGGGCGGAGTAGCTCCGCGTTCCAAGCTCGGGGCTCGTCGATATTATGCTCGACGTTGTAAAGACGGTACGCCCCGTTGTGGAGAACCTTGGTGACGATGAAGGGGCCTTCCCAAGAAGGAGCAAGCTTGTGTGGTTTGTGCTGATCCCCTCGGAGAACTAAATCCCCTTCCTGGAAGGCTCGACCTCTCACATTTCTGGCGTGGAAACGACGCAAATCTTGTTGGTAGATGGTCGACCGGATCAGAGCCATCTCCCTTTCTTCCTCTAAAAGGTCGACTGCGTCCTGCCGCGCTTGTTCAGCCTCTGCTTCGTTGTAGATTTCAACTCGAGGAGCATTGTGGAGAAGATCACTCGGCAAGACTGCTTCAGCTCCGTAGACCAAGAAGAATGGAGTTCTTCCGGTCGACCGATTAGGTGTGGTCCGCAGCCCCCAAAGCACTGAGGGAAGTTCGTCGACCCAAGCTCCAGCCGCGTGTTTGAGATCACGCATCAGTCGAGGCTTCAATCCCTTAAGAATCAGTCCATTAGCTCGCTCTGCTTGTCCATTCGACTGCGGATGGGCGACTGAAGCGTAGTCGACCCGTGTGCCTTGGGAGTTGCAGAAATCTCTGAATTCCTCTGAGTCAAAGTTCGACCCATTATCCGTAATGATGCTGTGCGGGACTCCATATCTGAATATTAGTTCCCTGATGAAGCTAACAGCAGTACCGGTGTCAAGGCTCTTGATTGGTTTAGC
The DNA here is from genome assembly GCF_018294505.1 of Triticum aestivum. NCBI lineage: Eukaryota > Viridiplantae > Streptophyta > Magnoliopsida > Poales > Poaceae > Triticum > Triticum aestivum. The sequence goes on along the minus strand of NC_057813.1, from coordinate 674,270,580 downwards.
CTCGATCCACTTGGTGAACTTGTCGACTGCCACCAGTACATGCGTGAAGCCACTTCGTCCTGTTCTCAAAGGACCGACCATGTCCAGTCCCCATACTGCGAAAGGCCAGACGAGTGGGATGGTCTTCAGGGCCGACGCAGGCTTGTGCGACATATTCGAGTAGAACTGACATCCCTCGCACTTATCCACTATATCTTTTGCCATCTCATTCGCCTTTGGCCAGTAAAATCCGGCTCGGTATGCTTTGGCCACGATGGTCCGAGAGGACGCATGATGACCACAGGTCCCCGAGTGAATATCATTGAGGATGAGTCGACCTTCTTCTGGTGTTATGCACTTCTGACCAACTCCAGTCGCGCTTTCTCTGTATAATTGTCCTTTGATTACGGTAAAGGCCTTAGATCGACGGACGATCTGTCGAGCCTCTTCCTCATCCTCCGGAAGCTCTTTTCTCAGGATATATGCGACATACGGAACTGTCCAGTCGGGAATGACCACCAAAACCTCCATGATCAAGTCGACCACCGCTGGGACTTCAACTTCAGTCGGATCTGTGGCACTCTTGGGCTGTGGAGTTTCTTCGGTGAAAGGATCTTCTTTGACTGACGGAGTGTGTATATGCTCCAAGAACACACCACTCGGAATGGCTTCTCTCTTGGAACCTATCTTTGCTAGATCATCAGCTGCTTGATTTTTCAGTCGGGGTATATGATGGAGCTCCAACCCCTCGAACTTCTTTTCCAGCTTCCTCACTGCACTGCAGTATCCAGTCATGGCTGGGCTTCTCACGTCCCACTCTTTCATCACCTGATTGACCACTAAATCCGAGTCGCCATAGACCATCAGGCGACGGACGCCGAGTGAAATGGCCATGCGCAACCCATATAAGAGGGCCTCATATTCTGCCTCATTGTTGGAGGAATCAAAGTGAATCTGGAGCACATATCTGAGCTTATCTCCTCTGGGGGAAACCAGGACAACCCCAGCACCGGAACCATTCAACATCTTAGAGCCATCAAAGAACATGGTCCAATGCTCCGAGTGAACTTCAGTCGGCTGCTGCTGTTCAATCCACTCGGCGAGGAAATCTGCTATTGCCTGGGACTTAATGGCTTTCTTTGCCTCAAACTTGATATCAAGGGGAAGAAGTTCAATCGCCCATTTGGCCACTCGACCAGTTGCATCTCTGTTGTGCAAAATCTCTGATAGTGGAGCGTCGCTGACGACTGTGATGGAATGATCAGAAAAATAATGAGCAACCTTCTTTGTGGTCATGTATATTCCATACACAAGCTTCTGATAATGAGGATATCTCTGCTTGGATGGAGTCAAGACTTCAGACAAATAATACACTGGGCGCTGAACTTTGAGAGCTTTTCCTTCTTCTTCCCGCTCGACCGTTAGCACAGTACTGACGACTTGTCCTGTGGCTGCGATATAGAGCAACAGAGGCTCTTTGCTGATTGGAGCAGCAAGCACCGGCTGGGTGGAGAGCAGAGCTTTTAGCTCGGCAAACGCTGCATCAGCTTCTGGAGTCCACTCGAACTTGTCTGTCTTCTTCATCAGTCGGTAAAGAGGCAATGCCTTTTCACCGAGTCGTGAGATGAATCGACTTAATGCGGCCAAGCATCCAGTAAGCTTCTGGACATCGTGCACTCGCACAGGGCGTTTCATTCGGAGAATAGTGCCAATCTTCTCTGGGTTAGCGTCGATTCCCCGTTCGGAAACGAGAAAACCGAGTAACTTGCCACCAGGAACTCCAAATGTGCACTTTGATGGATTGAGCTTGATATCATATCTTCTGAGGTTGGCAAATGTTTCGGCGAGATCAGCGAGCAGGTCGGAACCTTTTCGTGACTTGACAACGATATCATCCATATATGCTTCCACATTCCGACTGATTTGAGTGAGTAGACACTTCTGAATCATTCGCATAAATGTGGCTCCGGCATTCTTGAGGCCGAATGGCATGGTGATATAGCAGAAGCACCCGAATGGAGTGATGAAAGCTGTTTTTACCTCGTCGGGTCCGTACAGACGGATCTGGTGGTACCCGGAGTAGGCATCTAAAAAAGATAGCCTCTCGCATCCCGCGGTCGAGTCAACAATTTGATCTATGCGAGGGAGAGGAAAATGATCTTTCGGGCAGGCCCGGTTGATGTGCTTGAAATCAATGCACATTCGGAGCGACTTGTCCTTCTTAGGAACCATGACGACATTAGCGAGCCACTCGGAGTGGTATATCTCTCGGATAAATCCGGCCGCCAACAGTCGAGCCACTTCTTCACCAATGGCTTTTCTCTTCTGGACGGCGGACCGCCGAAGATGCTCTTTGACTGGTTTTGCAGATGAGTCGACTCTTAGGCGATGCTCAGCCAGTCCCCTGGGAACACCTGGCATGTCAGCGGGCTTCCATGCAAAAATGTCCCAGTTCTCACGGAGGAACTGGATGAGCGCTTCTTCCTATTTTGGGTCGAGTGTTGTGGAGATGCGGGTCGGAGCTGCATCGGGGTCGGTCGGGTGAATGTGAACAGGCTTCGTCTCACCGGACGACTGGAATGCAGACTCTGTGGCGGGTTTCTTTGATCGCAGCAAGTCACTCGGATCTGCGTTTTGCTTGTATTCTTCGAACTCGACCGCTGTCACCTGGGAATCGGCAATCTTGGAGCCCTTCTGAAAGCACTCTTCTGCCTTTTTCCGATCACCGGTGACAGTGATCACTCCTTTGGGGCCGGGCATCTTCAATTTGAGGTACACGTAGCATGGTCGAGCCATGAACCGTGCGTAAGCTGGTCTCCCCAAAATGGCATGATATGCACTCTGAAAATCCACGACCTCAAACGTCAACTTTTCTTTGCGAAAATGTTTCGAATCACCAAACACCACATCCAAAGCTATTTGGCCGAGTGACTCGGCCTTCTTCCCTGGTATAACTCCATGAAAGCTCATGTTACTAGTGCTCAGTCGGGACATCGGAATGCCCATTCCTTTCAGTGTGTCTGCATACAACAAATTCAGCCCGCTTCCACCATCCATCAGCACCTTTGTCAGTCGAGTGCCTTCGACAACTGGATCGACCACCAAAGCTTGCCTCCCAGGGGTGGCAATATGAGTCGGGTGATCAGATTGGTCGAATGTGATGGGTATTTGAGACCATTTCAGATAATTTGCTTTTGCTGGGGCAACCATGTTCACCTCTCGGTTAATGACTTTCAGTCGACTCCTGCTTTCCACATCTGCAAAGATCATCAGAGTGGAGTTGATATGCGGATATCCTTCCTCACTGTCCTCCTTGTCTTCGGCCTTGTCCGACTCCTTCTCCTTGTCCTTAGACTGTTTTCCCTGAAACTGCTGGATCAGGAGTCGACATTGGCGAGTGGTGTGCTTCGGGTAGATGATATTCCCCTCTTCGTCTTTCTTCGTGTGAATGTGACATGGCATATCCATCACGTCGTTCCCTTCTTTATCCTTTACCTTCTTGGGGTTCCAGGATCCTTTTGGTTTCCCCTTAAACTTTCCTTGAGTCACGGCCAGAGCCTCTCCAGGAGCTGCTGGTTCAGCCTTCCGCTTCTGTTTCCGACTGGTGTTTCCTTTTTCCGACTGACTCGGCTTGTGCTTGCCGCTTCGGAGTCGGTCTTCTTCTTCGCCGTTGGCGTACTTGGTAGCAATCTCCATCATCCGACTCAAGGTCATGTCACCGGTTCGACCAAACTTCAAACTCAGTTCTCTGTTCTTGACGCCATCCTTGAAGGCGCAGACTGCCTGATGATCAGACACATTCTCCACAGTGTGGTGCAAAGTGATCCACCTCTGAATATACTCTCTGAGAGTCTCATTAGCCTTCTGCACGCAGACTTGCAACTCTGTCAATCCAGCTGGTCGCTTGCAAGTTCCTTCAAACGTTCTGATGAACACTCGGGACAGATCTTCCCAAGTGTAAATGCTGCTAGGAGGTAATTGAGTCAACCATGCCCTGGCAGAACCTTCCAGCATGAGGGGCAAATGCTTCATGGCCACCTCGTCGTTCCCACCACCAATCTGAACTGCCACTCGGTAGTCTTCAAGCCAAGTTTCAGGCTTAGACTCACCAGTGAACTTGCTGACTCCTGTTGCCAACCTGAAATTGGGAGGGATAACTGCGGCTCTGATAGCTCTGCTGAAACATTCAGGACCAGAAACATGCACTCGACTGCTTGTGGGTGCATCTCTGTCGAGTCCGCCCCGATGGGCTCTGTTCCGGTCGACCAAACCTTGCACGATAATGGATCGCGCGTCGAAGCCTGGTTCTCTGGGGTCGACTGGAACCCTTCGCCCTGTACTGTACTGACGCCTGTCATCTGGCTGCCGAGGAGCGTAAGACCCACCCCTCGGAGGGGAATTGGGCACTCGACGCCTATCATCTCGGTCGAGTCTGTCGCCATATTGATCTCGCCGATTCTCGCGCCCTTCACGCCGCGGAGGCGATCTGGGGCTGTGAGCCGACTGAACCGTATTCACAGTGACGGATCGACTGTGAATTCTGTTGCGCGACTGAGACACGGCTGAATTCTGATCTCCTGCTGCCCGGAGCAGATCCCTGATCTGCAGCAAACCTCTGCCAGCTTCCGACTGCGAAGGCTGGATGGACTCTGCTATACGGGTCGCAGCTGCTAAATTCTGAATTGGGGTTCGATATACCTGAGTCGGCGGGAAGAGTTGACGTCGACTGGTGTCGGGAACTCGTTGCCGCGCGCGCTCGTCGAGTGCTCGCTGAAGGTTCTCCAGTCGAGTGCGCTCGGCCAAATTGGCCAGACGCGCCTCCTCCAAGGCACGAGCCTCGGGGGTTTCTCCTGCGATGGGAGTACGCAGGGCATCCACGTTCCTGCGGCGAAGTTCCTCTCTTTGCAGAGAGTCGAGTGGCTCGGGCTGGTACTCTTCGTGGCGTCGTGCGGGGTCGCCTCCGTCACCTGCTCCATCATCACGGGCGAAGCCAGGGGGACTGCGGGGCCAGTCGACCATCAAGATTTCCGCCGCTGGATCACTGCTACCGCACTCGGATGCAGTCTCTACGGAGCCAGTCGACAGATCGAACAAGCCGTAGAGAGATTCGTCGGGCTCGATTGCCGCAACTTGGGTGGTGGCCGATTGGCGAGCCACCGCGTGCCTCACCCATCGCTGAAGCCTCGACCGGCCCGAGCGCTTGCGCTGGCGGGATACCGGGAGGGTGGACGATGGAGGAGCCGACCGATACTGGGTCGACGGTTGCCGCAGCAGAACGCCGCGGACACATGCGCGAAAATGCGTCGCACCGCGGACGGGGAGCGCATCTACGTCGAGTGGAGCCTCCTGGAGCCACGCGGAGTCGTCGGCGATGAAGGTGAGAGTGCCGAGACGGATCTCTTGACCCCCGACCAAAACTCCAGCAGACATCATGATGAAAGTACTCGGAAGAATCGCAACTTCTCCACAAAATCGCTAAAACACCCGCCCCAAGGTGGGCGCCAACTGTCGTGGTTCTAAGCCTGACAGTAGAATGGGGGGTAGGTATGGAGAGGCAAGGTCCTAGCTATGGAGAGGTTGTAAACACAAGGTATGTACGAGTTCAGGCCCTTCTCGGAAGAAGTAACAGCCCTACGTCTCGGAGCCCGGAGGCGGTCGAGTGGATTATGAGTATATGAGTTACAAGGTGCCGAACCCTTCTGCCAGTGGAGGGGGGTGGCTTATATAGAGTGCGCCAGGACCCCAGCCAGCCCACGTAGGAGAGGGTTTAAGGTGAGTTAAGTCTGGGGCGTTACTGGTAACGCCCCACATAAAGTGTCTTTACTATTATAAAAGCTACTTAATTACAGGCCGTTGCAGTGCAGAGTGCCTCTTGACCTCCTGGTGGTCGAGTGAGTCTTCGTGGTCGAGTCCTTCAGGCCAGTCGAGTGAGTCCTTCGTTGGTCGACTGGAAGGCGACCTCTTCTAAAGATGTCCTTGGGTAAGTTACTTGGATCAGGTCCATGACCCTACCCTAGGTACATAACCCCATCACATACCACATCACCTTCGCAGGAACTCTCTTCCCGCGAGGGTCGTCATCAACATCACCAGGGTCATCTCGTCTGATCTTATACCGCAATGCACTGCATACCGGGCATGTGTTCAAATCCTCGTACGCACCGCGGTAGAGGATGCAGTCATTAGGGCATGCATGTATCTTCTGCACCTCCAATCCTAGAGGGCATACGACCTTCTTTGCTGCGTACGTACTGTCGGGCAATTCATTATCCTTTGGAAGCTTCTTCTTCAATATTTTCAGTAGCTTCTCAAATCCTTTGTCAGGCACAGCATTCTCTGCCTTCCACTGCAGCAATTCCAGTATGGTACCCAGCTATGTATTGCCATCTTCGCAATTGGGGTACAACCCTTTTTTGTGATCCTCTAACATGCGATCGATCTTCAGCTTCTCCGTTTGACTTTCGCATTGCGTCCTTGCATCGACAATGACCCGGCAGAGATCATCATCGGGCACATCATCTGGTTCCTCTTGATCTTCAGTAGCTTCCCTCGTTGCAGCATCATCGGGCACATCATCTGGTTCCTCTTGATCTTCAGCAGCTCCCCCCGTTGCAGCATCACCGTATTCAGGGGGCACATAGTTGTCATCGTCCTCTTCTTCTTCTCCGTCTTCCATCATAACCCCTATTTCTCCGTGCCTCGTCCAAACATTATAGTGTGGCATGAAACCTTTGTAAAGCAGGTGGGTGTGAAGGATTTTCCGGTCAGAGTAAGACTTCATATTCCCATATTTAGTGCATGGACAACACATAAAACTATTCTGCTTGTTTGCCTCGGCCACTTTGAGAAAATTATGCACACCCCTAATGTACTCGGAGGTGTGTCTGTCACCATACATCCATTGCTGGTTCATCTGCGTGCATTATATATAATTATGTGTGTCAAAAGTAAGAAAATCAGACAAATATCTATCTAAAGTAAGAAAATTAGACAAGTATCAGAAAGAAGATAAGAACAAAAGGCCCACCACAGTGGTGCCGGCGACGAGATCGGCACGGGCGATCAACGGCGGTGAAAACAGGGACGGGGCGTGACGGACCGCTAAATCTAGACAAATCTCAAAAAAAATGGAGCTCTAAGGTCGAGCTTCGAGAGGAGAAAGCTTAACTAGTGTGGCTCGGGCATTTCATCGAACACCTCATGTGCATAGGAGGTGAACTAGAGCACCCAAATGCCCTCTCCTTGCCGGATTGAAAAAACAGAGCACTGGAGTGCTCTGCCGCGACGGTGGGTATATATAGGCAAGTTATTTGTCCCGGTTCATGACATGAACCGAGACTAAAGCACCCCCTTCTGTCCCGGTTCAAGCCATGAACCGGGACCAATGTTTGTGGGCCAGGAGCGAGGACCATTGGTCCCGGTTCGTGGCTTGAACCGGGACAAATGGTTCCACATGAACCGGGACCAATGCCCACGAGGCCCCGGCCGGCCCCCTGGGCTCATGAACCGGGTCTAATACCCCCCATGGGTCCCGGTTTTTGAAGAACCGGGACTAATGGGCTGGCCAGGCCCGAACGGTAGCCCTGTTTTCTACTAGTGACACAGGAGCAGGGCAACCGTGGCCCCGCCGCCACCATCCTTGGCGCCCCGGCTTGCCCAGCGGCTGCCTCAGGCGGCGGTGAGGGAGGAAGGGAGGAGGGGAGGGGGTGAGGAGGAGGGGCGGCTAGGGTTGGCAGGAGGAGGACCAAATTCTTAAGTATCCTCTTAGGCTGACCAAGTGCATTTGGCGCAGGTCGGTGGCCTCTTGGGCTGGTGGCGCCACCATGGGGAGATTCCTCGCGGACCGACATATTTGGCGCATGGCAGTGCCATCTCGAGCCAGCAGCGCCGCCATGGGGAGTTTCCTCACGGAGCTGTGGCTGCTCGAGTAAGGGGAGGAAACCCGTAGAGGTGCGATTGGTGCCATCTCGGGCTAGCAGCAGAGTTTCCTCATGGATCTGGCCATGGCTGCTTGAGCAGGGAGCTCCGACTTGGAGGAAAGCCGTAGAGGTTTCGTTGCTGCCTGCAGGACGAGGATGAGAGGTGTTCACCCTCCTTCCCCTTTGTGCTCTGTCAGCTTGGCTCTCACAGATCCATCCCAACGGGGTGACGCCTCTTTAGTGCTCGGTGATGGAAGGTGCACAACTCTGAGAGTGGTGGTTCTTCTCGGTATTGTCGGCCGTGGTTACCTCCACCGGCGTCAGGGCGGTGCGGGGCGGCGCGAGGCGACAATGAGGCGGAGACGGGCAGCCTGGCGGTGTCGGGCGGGGAAGAACAAACTGAACCAAATTTTCACGAGTGCTGCTTTTATAGGCAGAGCATTGGTCCCGGTTCATGGCACCAACCGGGACCAATGCCCCCCTTTAGTCCCGGTTGGTGCCACCAACCGGGACCAAAGGCCTCTTTTCAGCAGCCCAAAGGGCGGGAAGCAGAGGCCTTTGGTCCTGGTTGGTTCCACCAACCGGGACAAATGCGCCCCTTTAGTCCCGATTGTTGCCACCAACCGGGACTAAAGGCCTTGTGTTGCCCGCGTCGCGGTACGAAAGTTTAGTCCCACCTTGCTAGCTGAGGGAGCTTGAGAGTGGTTTATAAGCCCCAGTCCTGCTACCCTCTTGAGCTCCTCTCAAATGCAGGCTTACGAGCCTAAACGCACTATATGTGCTGTGGGCCTATTGGGCCTATTGCGGGCCTGAATCCTGGCCCATTGTTGGGTTTCTAGTCGTATTCAGGCCGTGGTGGCCCTTTAGGTGGCACTTTTTTTATTTTATTTTTTGGTTTGAATTATTTATTTCCTTTTGATTTGCTTTATTTTTTATTCTTTTTTCTTTTAGCTCATAATAATTATAATCTTTCTGTTACTCCATTAATTTCCAAATTTTAATAATTATAATCTTTATGCAACTAAAAATATATTTGGAGTGATTCTTTTTCCTGCTATTTAATATTACTTCATTTTATCATTATATTGCAAAACAGATTTTGTTATTTTAGTTTCTATCAAAAAAAATCTTTATGAAAATTCTTTTTGCTACTAAAGTTTCTAACAAAAAATTCTTTATGATAATTATTTCTGCTTTTCATTTTTTGAACAGAAAATACTTTGATAATTTTAGTTGCATAAATTTTATATAATTTTAGTTTAAAAAATACTAGAGGTTTATAAAAGCTTTTTAGTTGATTCCTTTTGATATTAGAGTTTTATAAAAGCATTTACTGTTTTTTTAGCTATAAGACCTTGAAATTGAAAAGCATTTCAAATGAACTCTGAAAAGGTTGGAAGTTGGCATGGTATCATCATTTCCTCCACATAGCATGTGCAAGAAAGTTGAGAGGGTTACGGCAAAAACTGGATGCACTTCATGTACAAAACGGACAATCTCTTTCGAAGTATCATGATTTCATACGGAAACTTGTCTGTTACAACGGGCATTTCAAATGAACTACGAAAAGGTTGAAAGTTGGCATGGTATCATCATAATAGTTATGGAGAAAGTCTTCACTTTTTCTTTGCTTGTGTCCTTTCCTTATTGCGCCGTAACCATGGATAATCTTCATCATTTATTAGGATGCTTGGGTCAGCCTTCACTTTGAAGGGAGGGAGGAATTTCATGAAACTTTTCATAATCTTCGGACATGTCTGTCTTGCCCTCCACTCCCACGATGTCCCTTTTTCCTAAAAGAACTATGTGGTGCTTTGGCTCATCGTATGATGTATTCGCTTCCTTATTTTTTTTTCTCGGTTTGGTAGACATGTCCTTCATATAGATAACCTGTGCCACATCATTAGCTAGGACGAATGGTTCGTCAGTGTACCCAAGATTGCTCAGATCCACTGTTGTCATTCCGAACTGTGGGTCTACCTGTACCCCGCCTCCTGACAGATTGACCCAATTTCATTTAAACAAAGGGACCTTAAAATCTACTCCGTAGTCAAGTTCCCATATGTCCACTATGTAACCATAATATGTGTCCTTTCCCCTCTCGGTGGTTGCATCAAAGCGGACACCGCTGTTTTGGTTGGTGCTCTTTTGATCTTGGGCGATCATGTAAAATGTATTCCCATTTATCTCGTATCCTTTCCAAATCATTACAGTCGAAGATGGTCCCCTGGACAACGAGTACAACTCCTCACAAACAGTGTTTTCACCTCTGAGACGTGTTTCCAACCAACTACTGGAAGTCTTGATGTGTTCACATGTAATCCGGTGATCGCACTGCTTCGGGTGTTTGGAGCGCAGATTGTTCTTGTGTTCATCGACATAAGGGGTCACCAAGGTAGAGTTCTGTAGAACTATGTTGTGTGCTTGAGACCAAGAATATTCGTCCCTGCATATTATTGTCTCCCCTCCAAGCGTGCCTTTTCCAGTCAGTCTCCCCTCATACCGCAATTTAGGGAGACCTATCTTCTTAAGGCCAGGAATGAAGTCAACACAAAACCCAATGACATCCTCTGTTTGATGGCCCATGGAGATGCTTCCTTCTGGCCTAGCGCAGTTACGGACATATTTCTTTAGGACTCCCATGAACCTCTCAGAGGGGTACATATTGTGTAGAAATACGGGGGCCCAGAATGACAATATTGTCAACTAGACGAACTAGGACGTGCGTCATGATATTGAAGAAGGATGGTGGGAACACCAGCTCGAAACTGACAAGACATTGCACCACATCACTCCTTAGCCTTGGTATGATTTTTGGATCGATCACCTTCTGAGAGATTGCATTGAGGAATGCACATAGCTTCACAATGGCTAATCGGACGTTTTCCGGTAGAAGCCCCCTCAATGCAACCGGAAGCAATTGCGTCATAATCACATGACAGTCATGACTTTAAGTTCTGAAACTTTTTCTCTGCCATATTTATTATTCCCTTTATATTCGACGAGAAGCCAGTCGGGACCTTCATACTAAGCAGCCATTCAAAGAAGATTTCCTTCTCTTCTTTGGTAAGAGCGTAGCTGGCAGGACCTTCATACTGCTTTGGAGGCATGCCGTCTTTTTCGTGCAAATGTTGCAGGTCCTCCCGTGCCTGAGCTGTATCTTTTGTCTTCCCATACACCCAAGAAGCCTAGCAGGTTCACGCAAAGGTTCTTCGTCACGTGCATCACGTCGATCGAAGAGCGGACCTCTAGGTCTTTCCAGTAGGGTAGGTCCCAAAATATAGATTTCTTCTTCCACATGGGTGCGTGTCCCTCAGCGTCACTCGGAACAGCTAGTCCGTCGGGACCCTTTCCAAAGATTACGTGTAAATCATTGACCATAGCAAGTACATAATCACCGGTACGCATGGCGGGCTTCTTCCGGTGATCTGCCTCGCCTTTGAAATACTTGCCTTTCTTTCGACATTGATGGTTGGTCGGAAGAAATCGACGATGGCCTAGGTACACATTCTTCCTGCAGCTTCCCAGGTATATACTTTTGGTGTCAGCTAAATAGTGCGTGCATGCGTAGTATCCCTTGTTTGTCTGTCCTGAAAGGTTACTGAGAGCGGGCGAACCGTTGATGGTTACAAACAGCAACGCGTGCAGGTTAAATTCCTCCTCTCTGTGCTCATCCCACACACGTGCACCGTTTCCATTCCACAGCTGTAAAAGTTCTTCAACTAATGGCCTTAGGTATACATCAATGTCGTTGCCGGGTTGCTTAGGGCCTTGGATGAGAACTGGCATCAAAATGAACTTCCGCTTCATGCACATCCAAGGAGGAAGGTTATACATACATAGAGTCACGGGCCAGGTGCTGTGATTGCTGCTCTGCTCCTCGAAAGGATTAATGCCATCCGCGCTTAAACCAAACCATACGTTCCTTGGGTCATGTGCAAACTCAGCCCAGTACTCTCTCTCTCGATTTTTCTCCACTGTGACCCGTCAGCGGGTGCTCTCAACTTACCGTCTTTCTTACGGTCCTCACTGTGCCATCGCATCAACTTGGCATGCTGTTTGTTTCTGAACAATCGTTTCAACCGTGGTATTATAGGAGCATACCACATCACCTTCGCAGGAACTCTCTTCCCGCGAGGGTCGTCATCAACATCACCAGGGTCATCTCGTCTGATCTCATACCGCAATGCACTGCATACCGGGCATGTGTTCAAATCCTCGTACGCACCGCGGTAGAGGATGCAGTCATTAGGGCATGCATGTATCTTCTGCACCTCCAATCCTAGAGGGCATACGACCTTCTTTGCTGCGTACGTACTGTCGGGCAATTCATTATCCTTTGGAAGCTTCTTCTTCAATATTTTCAGTAGCTTCTCTAATCCTTTGTCAGGCACAGCATTCTCTGCCTTCCACTGCAGCAATTCCAGTATGGTACCCAGCTTTGTGTTGCCATCTTCGCAATTGGGGTACAACCCTTTTTTGTGATCCTCTAACATGCGATCGATCTTCAGCTTCTCCGTTTGACTTTCGCATTGCGTCCTTGCATCGACAATGACCCGGCGGAGATCATCATCGGGCACATCATCTGGTTCCTCTTGATCTTCAGTAGCTTCCCTCGTTGCAGCATCATCGGGCACATCGTCTGGTTCCTCTTGATCTTCAGCAGCTCCCCCCGTTGCAGCATCACCGTATTCAGGGGGCACATAGTTGTCATCGTCCTCTTCTTCTTCTCCGTCTTCCATCATAACCCCTATTTCTCCGTGCCTCGTCCAAACATTATAGTGTGGCATGAAACCTTTGTAAAGCAGGTGGGTGTGAAGGATTTTCCGGTCAGAGTAAGACTTCATATTCCCATATTTAGTGCATGGACAACACATAAAACCATTCTGCTTGTTTGCCTCGGCCACTTTGAGAAACTTATGCACACCCCTAATGTACTCGGAGGTGTGTCTGTCACCATACATCCATTGCTGGTTCATCTGCGTGCATTATATATAATTATGTGTGTCAAAAGTAAGAAAATCAGACAAATATCTATCTAAAGTAAGAAAATTAGACAAGTATCAGAAAGAAGATAAGAACAAAAGGCCCACCACAGTGGTGCCGGCGACGAGATCGGCACGGGCGATCAACGGCGGTGAAAACAGGGACGGGGCGTGACGGACCGCTAAATCTAGACAAATCTCGAAAAAAAATGGAGCTCTAAGGTCGAGCTTCGAGAGGAGAAAGCTTAACTAGTGTGGCTCGGGCATTTCATCGAACACCTCATGTGCATAGGAGGTGAACTAGAGCACCCAAATGCTCTCTCCTTGCCGGATTGAAAAAACAGAGCACTGGAGTGCTCTGCCGCGACGGTGGGTATATATAGGCAAGTTATTTGTCCCGGTTCATGACATGAACCGAGACTAAAGCACCCCCTTCTGTCCCGGTTCAAGCCACGAACCGGGACCAATGTTTGTGGGCCAGGAGCGAGGACCATTGGTCCCGGTTCGTGGCTTGAACCGGGACAAATGGTTCCACATGAACCGGGACCAATGCCCACGAGGCCCCGGCCGGCCCCCTGGGCTCATGAACCGGGTCTAATACCCCCCATGGGTCCCAGTTTTTGAAGAACCGGGACTAATGGGCTGGCCAGGCCCGAACGGTAGCCCTGTTTTCTACTAGTGACACAGGAGCAGGGCAACCGTGGCCCCGCCGCCACCATCCTTGGCGCCCCGGCTTGCCCAGCGGCTGCCTCAGGCGGCGGTGAGGGAGGAAGGGAGGAGGGGAGGGGGTGAGGAGGAGGGGCGGCTAGGGTTGGCAGGAGGAGGACCAAATTCTTAAGTATCCTCTTAGGCTGACCAAGTGCATTTGGCGCAGGTCGGTGGCCTCTTGGGCTGGTGGCGCCACCATGGGGAGATTCCTCGCGGACCGACATATTTGGCGCATGGCAGTGCCATCTCGAGCCAGCAGCGCCGCCATGGGGAGTTTCCTCACGGAGCTGTGGCTGCTCGAGTAAGGGGAGGAAACCCGTAGAGGTGCGATTGGTGCCATCTCGGGCTAGCAGCAGAGTTTCCTCATGGATCTGGCCATGGCTGCTTGAGCAGGGAGCTCCGACTTGGAGGAAAGCCGTAGAGGTTTCGTTGCTGCCTGCAGGACGAGGATGAGAGGTGTTCACCCTCCTTCCCCTTTGTGCTCTGTCAGCTTGGCTCTCACAGATCCATCCCAACGGGGTGACGCCTCTTTAGTGCTCGGTGATGGAAGGTGCACAACTCTGAGAGTGGTGGTTCTTCTCGGTATTGTCGGCCGTGGTTACCTCCACCGGCGTCAGGGCGGTGCGGGGCGGCGCGAGGCGACAATGAGGCGGAGACGGGCAGCCTGGCGGCGTCGGGCGGGGAAGAACAAACTGAACCAAATTTTCACGAGTGATGCTTATATAGGCAGAGCATTGGTCCCGGTTCGTGGCACCAACCGGGACCAATGCCCCCCTTTAGTCCCGGTTGGTGCCACCAACCGGGACCAAAGGCCTCTTTTCAGCAGCCCAAAGGGCGGGAAGCAGAGGCCTTTGGTCCTGGTTGGTTCCACCAACCGGGACAAATGCGCCCCTTTAGTCCCGATTGTTGCCACCAACCGGGACTAAAGGCCTTGTGTTGCCCGCGTCGCGGTACGAAAGTTTAGTCCCACCTTGCTAGCTGAGGGAGCTTGAGAGTGGTTTATAAGCCCCAGTCCTGCTACCCTCTTGAGCTCCTCTCAAATGCAGGCTTACGAGCCTAAACGCACTATATGTGCTTGTGGGCCTATTGGGCCTATTGCGGGCCTGAATCCTGGCCCATTGTTGGGTTTCTAGTCGTATTCAGGCCGTGGTGGCCCTTTAGGTGGCACTTTTTTTATTTTATTTTTTGGTTTGAATTATTTATTTCCTTTTGATTTGCTTTATTTTTTTATTCTTTTTTCTTTTAGCTCATAATAATTATAATCTTTCTGTTACTCCATTAATTTCCAAATTTTAATAATTATAATCTTTATGCAACTAAAAATATATTTGGAGTGATTCTTTTTCCTGCTATTTAATATTACTTCATTTTATCATTATATTGCAAAACAGATTTTGTTATTTTAGTTTCTATCAAAAAAATCTTTATGAAAATTCTTTTTGCTACTAAAGTTTCTAACAAAAAATTCTTTATGATAATTATTTCTGCTTTTCATTTTTTGAACAGAAAATACTTTGATAATTTTAGTTGCATAAATTTTATATAATTTTAGTTTAAAAAATACTAGAGGTTTATAAAAGCTTTTTAGTTGATTCCTTTTGATATTAGAGTTTTATAAAAGCATTTACTGTTTTTTTAGCTATAAGACCTTGAAATTGAAAAGTATTTCAAATGAACTCTGAAAAGGTTGGAAGTTGGCATGGTATCATCATTTCATCCACATAGCATGTGCAAGAAAGTTGAGAGGGTTACGGCAAAAACTGGATGCACTTCATGTACAAAACGGACAATCTCTTTCGAAGTATCATGATTTCATACGGAAACTTGTCTGTTACAATGGGCATTTCAAATGAACTACGAAAAGGTTGAAAGTTGGCATGGTATCATCATAATAGTTGTGGAGAAAATCTTCACTTTTTCTTCGCTTGTGTCCTTTCCTTATTGCGCCGTAACCATGGATAATCTTCATCATTTATCAGGATGCTTGGGTCAGCCTTCACTTTGAAGGGAGGAATTTCATGAAACTTTTCATAATCTTCGGACATGTCTGTCTTGCCCTCCACTCCCACGATGTCCCTTTTTCCTAAAAGAACTATGTGGTGCTTTGGCTCATCGTATGATGTATTCGCTTCCTTTTTTTTCTCGGTTTGGTAGACATGTCCTTCATATAGATAACCTGTGCCACATCATTAGCTAGGACGAATGGTTCGTCAGTGTACCCAAGATTGCTCAGATCCACTGTTGTCATTCCGAACTGTGGGTCTACCTGTACCCCGCCTCCTGACAGATTGACCCAATTTCATTTAAACAAAGGGACCTTAAAATCTACTCCGTAGTCAAGTTCCCATATGTCCACTATGTAACCATAATATGTGTCCTTTCCCCTCTCGGTGGTTGCATCAAAGTGGACACCGCTGTTTTGGTTGGTGCTCTTTTGATCTTGGGCGATCATGTAAAATGTATTCCCATTTATCTCGTATCCTTTCCAAATCATTACAGTCGAAGATGGTCCCCTGGACAACGAGTACAACTCCTCACAAACAGTGTTTTCACCTCTGAGACGTGTTTCCAACCAACTACTGGAAGTCTTGATGTGTTCACATGTAATCCGGTCATCGCACTGCTTCGGGTGTTTGGAGCGCAGACTGTTCTTGTGTTCATCGACATAAGGGGTCACCAAGGTAGAGTTCTGTAGAACTATGTTGTGTGCTTGAGACCAAGAATATCCGTCCCTGCATATTATTGTCTCCCCTCCAAGCGTGCCTTTTCCAGTCAGTCTCCCCTCATACCGCAATTTAGGGAGACCTATCTTCTTAAGGCCAGGAATGAAGTCAACACAAAACCCAATGACATCCTCTGTTTGATGGCCCATGGAGATGCTTCCTTCTGGCCTAGCGCAGTTACGGACATATTTCTTTAGGACTCCCATGAACCTCTCAAAGGGGTACATATTGTGTAGAAATACGGGGCCCAGAATGACAATATCGTCAACTAGACGAACTAGGATGTGCGTCATGATATTGAAGAACGATGGTGGGAACACCAGCTCGAAACTGACAAGACATTGCACCACATCACTCCTTAGCCTTGGTATGATTTTTGGATCGATCACCTTCTGAGAGATTGCATTGAGGAATGCACATAGCTTCACAATGGCTAATCGGACGTTTTCCGGTAGAAGCCCCCTCAATGCAACCGGAAGCAATTGCGTCATAATCACGTGACAGTCATGACTTTAAGTTCTGAAACTTTTTCTCTGCCATATTTATTATTCCCTTTATATTCGACGAGAAGCCAGTCGGGACCTTCATACTAAGCAGCCATTCAAAGAAGATTTCCTTCTCTTCTTTGGTAAGAGCGTAGCTGGCAGGACCTTCATACTGCTTTGGAGGCATGTCGTCTTTTTCGTGCAAATGTTGCAGGTCCTCCCGTGCCTGAGCTGTATCTTTTGTCTTCCCATACACCCAAGAAGCCTAGCAGGTTCACGCAAAGGTTCTTTGTCACGTGCATCACGTCGATCGAAGAGCGGACCTCTAGGTCTTTCCAGTAGGGTAGGTCCCAAAATATAGATTTCTTCTTCCACATGGGTGCGTGTCCCTCAGCGTCACTCGGAACAGCTAGTCCGTCGGGACCCTTTCCAAAGATTACGTGTAAATCATTGACCATAGCAAGTACATAATCACCGGTACGCATGGCGGGCTTCTTCCGGTGATCTGCCTCGCCTTTGAAATACTTGCCTTTCTTTCGACATTGATGGTTGGTCGGAAGAAATCGACGATGGCCTAGGTACACATTCTTCCTGCAGCTTCCCAGGTATATACTTTCGGTGTCAGCTAAACAGTGCGTGCATGCGTAGTATCCCTTGTTTGTCTGTCCTGAAAGGTTACTGAGAGCGGGCGAACCATTGATGGTTACAAACAGCAACGCGTGTAGGTTAAATTCCTCCTGTCTGTGCTCATCCCACACACGTGCACCGTTTCCATTCCACAGCTGTAAAAGTTCTTCAACTAATCGCCTTAGGTATACATCAATGTCGTTGCCGGGTTGCTTAGGGCCTTGGTTGAGAACATGCATCAAAATGAACTTCCGCTTCATGCACATCCAAGGAGGAAGGTTATACATACATAGAGTCACGGGCCAGGTGCTGTGATTGCTGCTCTGCTCCTCGAAAGGATTAATGCCATCCGCGCTTAAACCAAACCATATGTTCCTTGGGTCATGTGCAAACTCAGCCCAGTACTCTCTCTCGATTTTTCTCCACTGTGACCCGTCAGCGGGTGCTCTCAACTTACCGTCTTTCTTACGGTCCTCACTGTGCCATCGCATCAACTTGGCATGCTATTTGTTTCTGAACAATCGTTTCAACCGTGGTATTATAGGAGCATACCACATCACCATCGCAGGAACTCTCTTCCCGCAGGGCTCGTCGTCAACATCACCAGGGTCATCTCGTCTGATCTTATATCGCAATGCACTGCATACCAGGCATGCGTTCAAATCCTCGTACGCACCGCAGTAGAGGATGCAGTCATTAGGGCATGCATGTATCTTCTGCACCTCCAATCCTAGAGGGCATACGACCTTCTTTGCTGCGTACGTACTGTCGGGCAATTCATTATCCTTTGGAAGCTTCTTCTTCAATATTTTCAGTAGCTTCTCAAATCCTTTGTCAGGCACAGCATTCTCTGCCTTCCACTGCAGCAATTCCAGTATGGTACCCAGCTTTGTGTTGCCATCTTCGCAATTGGGGTACAACCCTTTTTTGTGATCCTCTAACATGCGATCGAACTTCAGCTGCTCCGTTTGACTTTCGCATTGCGTCCTTGCATCGACAATGACCCGGCGGAGATCATCATCGGGCACATCGTCTAGTTCCTCTTGATCTTCAGTAGCTTCCCTCGTTGCAGCATCATCGGGCACATCGTCTGGTTCCTCTTGATCTTCAGCAGCTCCCCCCGTTGCAGCATCACCGTATTCAGGGGGCACATAGTTGTCATCGTCCTCTTCTTCTTCTCCGTCTTCCATCATAACCCCTATTTCTCCGTGCCTCGTCCAAACATTATAGTGTGGCATGAAACCTTTGTAAAGCAGGTGGGTGTGAAGGATTTTCCGGTCAGAGTAAGACTTCATATTCCCATATTTAGTGCATGGACAACACATAAAACTATTCTGCTTGTTTGCCTCGGGCACTTCGAGAAAATTATGCACACCCCTAATGTACTCAGAGGTGTGTCTGTCACCATACATCCATTGCTGGTTCATCTGCGTGCATTATATATAATTATGTGTGTCAAAAGTAAGAAAATCAGACAAATATCTACCTAAAGTAAGAAAATTAGACAAGTATCAGAAAGAAGATAAGAACAAAAGGCTCACCACGGTGGTGCCGGCGACGAGATCGGCGCGGGCGATCAACGGCGGTGAAAACAGGGACGGGGCGTGACGGACCGCTAAATCTAGACAAATCTCGAAAAAATGGAGCTCTAAGGTCGAGCTTCGAGAGGAGAAAGCTTAACTAGTGTGGCTCGGGCATTTCATCGAACACCTCATGTGCATAGGAGGTGAACTAGAGCACCCAAATGCCCTCTCCTTGCCGGATTGAAAAAACAGAGCACTGGAGTGCTCTGCCGCGACGGTGGGTATATATAGGCAAGTTATTTGTCCCGGTTCATGACATGAACCGAGACTAAAGCACCCCCTTCTGTCCCGGTTCAAGCCACGAACCGGGACCAATGTTTGTGGGCCAGGAGCGAGGACCATTGGTCCCGGTTCGTGGCTTGAACCGGGACAAATGGTTCCACACGAACCGGGACCAATGCCCACAAGGCCCCGGCCGGCCCCCTGGGCTCATGAACCGGGTCTAATACCCCCCATGGGTCCCGGTTTTTGAAGAACCGGGACTAATGGGCTGGCCAGGCCCGAACGGTAGCCCTGTTTTCTACTAGTGACACAGGAGCAGGGCAACCGTGGCCCCGCCGCCACCATCCTTGGCGCCCCGGCTTGCCCAGCGGCTGCCTCATGCGGCGGTGAGGGAGGGAGGGAGGAGGGGAGGGGTGAGGAGGAGGGGCGGCTAGGGTTGGCAGGAGGAGGACCAAATTCTTAAGTATCCTCTTAGGCTGACCAAGTGCATTTGGCGCAGGTCGGTGGCCTCTTGGGCTGGTGGCGCCGCCATGGGGAGATTCCTCGCGGACCGACATATTTGGCGCATGGCAGTGCCATCTCGAGCCAGCAGCGCCGCCATGGGGAGTTTCCTCATGGAGCTGTGGCTGCTCGATTAAGGGGAGGGAACCCGTAGAGGCGCGATTGGTGCCATCTCGGGCTAGCAGCAGAGTTTCCTCATGGATCTGGCCATGGCTGCTTGAGCAGGGAGCTCCGACTTGGAGGAAAGCCGTAGAGGTGTCGTTGCTGCCTGCAGGAGGAGGATGAGAGGTGTTCACCCTCCTTCCCCTTTGTGCTCTGACAGCTTGGCCCTCACAAATCCATCCCAACGGGGTGACGCCTCTTTAGTGCTCGGTGATGGAAGGTGCACAACTCCGAGAGTGGTGGTTCTTCTCGGTATTGTCGGCCGTGGTTACCTCCACCGATGCGAAGGAGGTGACCTCATGCACCTTGTGCTGGCGTGAGAGAGTTTAGATGCCGATGTGGTGGCCCTGAATGGTGAAATGTGCGGTCATCACTCCGGGCGAGTGTCTCGACAGTGGAGTTCGGTTCTCTCCTTCACATGGTGGATAGCGAGGGGATCAGCAGCGAGTGTGCTGGCCATGCGGCTGCTAGCTAAGCCTAGAGTTGCCACTCGGCAAATAGGAAGGTATTTACCGAGTGCTCCAGGGATGACTCGTTAAAGACCTGACCGCGCCGTTTTTGGCTCACGGTCGTGAAGTCACTTTATTTTGTTGATATGGCCCCCTTAGTTCTCGGCAACATGTATGCCGAGTGCCCGACATACGACACACGACAAAGTTCTGTTTGCCAGAGGGGTGTATGCCATATGCCTTCTGCCGAGAGTAGTTCCCGGAAAAGTTTTTGCCGAGTTTTTCAGGGCTTCGCCGAGTTTCTCGGGCACTCGACAGAGTGGTCAATTCCAGTAGTGATAACATCTAACGCCTAATGCAGCTCTAGCTAAATACACAATGCTTCGACGGTTGGAAACGAAACTGTTCAACTCCTGTAAGTACATATATGAAAGCAAGCCTGTACTCATGACTGCATTTCCAGCTAGCTAACTTGATATATGAAAGGGCAAGAGCTGTATAAGTCAACATGGTATTTAAAGTCTTACAACCATCACTACCGGACTCGCGGTCTATGCCTACGGCCAAGGGCCGTCGGCATAGGCCCCCAAGCCGTCGGCATAGGTCTATGCCTACGGCTGCCGTCGGCATAGACCCGTCGGCGTAGATACCGTCAGTGTAGTCTTATCAGACCGTCGGCATAGTAAAGCTGTCGGCATAGGGGCCTATGCCGACGGCCTGGCGTCAGCCGTCGGCATAGTATAGCCGTCGGCAGTCTTTTTCGTCTGACGGCAACGGACGGCGCCGTCAAAAACAGGGACGAATCATGCAAGGCCACGTGGCAGGGCTATGCCTACGGCAAAGCCGTCGGCATAGATTCATCTATGCCGACGGCTTTGCCGTAGGCATAGCCCTGCCACGTGTCTTCTTCTGGTTATTCCTGGCAGCAGAGGTATGCCTACGGCTTTGCCGTCGGCATAGATTTTCACCTATGCCTACGGCAAAGCCGTCGGCATAGATAAGCCACGTGGCGAGCCCTGGTGACTCCTGGGCTTATATATGCCGACGGCTTTGCCGTCGGCATAGTTTTCTTTTTTTTCCCTGTTTTTTCTCTTTTCCAATTCATTTGACAGCATTTCAAAACAGAACAATATGAAATTATGCAGAAATATGACAGTTCATCATCTAAACATACTCAAGTTCACCATCATCATCTAAAGATCATCACCGACTCAAGTTCATGAACATAAAAGTTGTGCAAGACATGAAACATCATAAAAGTAGGAATATGAAAGGCATGGCACGACGGCCACATGCACGGAATCATCAAGCAAGACCACCTCCGCCAAACCACCACCTCCGCCAAACCACCACCTCCACCAAAACCACCACCTCCGCCAAAACCACCACCTCCACCAAAACCACCACCACTCTGCCAGATCGGAGTGACTGGGGTCGACGGAGCAGGAGTTGACCCACCGGTCCCCTACATGTTTCAGAAAAGATTCTAACAGTAAATATGATATGATAGTGTTGAATGAACGAGAACTAGTTTGTCAGTAGTTATGCATTTCTTTTATCTTCTCAGGACATACTTCTTTAGCACAAAGCGTTCGGAAGAAATGGCTTAACTCCGCAAGCACACGCCAGACACGCTCGGGAACATAGCCCCGAACCATCACCGGCATAATCCGCTCAATCCATACATGATAGTCATGACTCTTGAGCCCGGTCACTCTGCCCGTTGAAAGATTGACCCCCTTACTTATATTCGACGCATAACCATCAGTGAACTTCACGACGTGTTTCAGCCACTTGAATGCCTCCATCTTATGATCCTTTTTAAGTACGAAGTCAGCATCTGGCTTGAACCAAGATTTTCGACTGCCTGTGGGAGGTTGCATGTGAAGACGTGGTCTATCACAAATATTCTGTTGATCGACTCTAGCATTAACATTATCCTTTGTCTTATCAGGAATGTTGAGGATCGTGTTAAAAAGGGACTCTGCGACATTCTTTTCGGTGTGCATCACGTCGATGTTGTATGGAAGTTTGAGGTCCTTAAAATAGGGAAGCTGCGTGAAGGGGGTAATGTGAGTCCAGTTGTGCGTCTCACCATATCCTTCAAAATATTTTTTCCCTTTACCTTTGCCTTTGCCTTTGCCTTTCCCTTCACAGGCAGGCTTAAGAGCTTTGAGCTGAGCAAGCACATCCTCACCAGAAAACGTTGGAATCTCATTTACTTCATGGACAACTTTGCCTTTTGTGAAGTTCTTCTTGTCTTCCCTATCAGGATGGTCTGGAGGGAGGAATTGTCGATGCTGGTCAAAGGCAACATACTTGCCACCCTTCTTCATCCAAATGAAAATCAAGGCCTGCATGCACACTGGGCAAGGCATCTTTCCACTTGTACACCATCCGCAGAACAGGGCATAGCCGGGAAAGTCATGCATGCAATACTGTAGCCAAACTTTCATCAAGAAATTTTTCTGCAGATGCCGGTCGTATGTCAACCTCGGGAAGTACCAAGAATGGTGCAAATCATCCACCAACGGCTGCATAAACACACTCAAATTCTTCCCTGGATATTCAGGCCCCGGAATTATAAGCGACAGGAACATGGTCTTGCGTTGCATTATGGCGCCGGGAGGGAGATTGAGCGGAATAACAAATATGGGCCAGCAGCTGTATGGATTAGACGACATACCATATGGATTGAACCCATCACCTGTTATAGCAATTCTGACATTCCCAGCCTCGGCTGCTTCCTCCGGGTACTTTATATCGAATGACTTCCATGCTTCACCTTCTGATGTATGTACCATTTTTTTTGGATTGTACCTTTTCCCTTCCTTGTGCCACTTCATCATTTTGGCAGACTCCTCGGTGATGAAAAGGCGCTGCAGTCTTTTTATAAAATCAAGATACCGAAGAACCTTCACAGGGATTTTTAGCTGCCGCTTCTGACCATGCTTATCGACCACCTCAATATACCGAGAGGAACCGCACTTCCTACAGTAGTTGTCATCCGCATACTCATGTCTAAACAAAAGGCAATTCTTTGGACAAACATGTATTTTCTCATAGTCCATGGAGAGCGCCTTCATGATTTTCTTCGTACCGTACATGGTTTTCGGCAGTTCATGGCCCTCGGGCAGGCTGTTAGCCCATACTCCCAGAAATGCTTCGAAGCAACCTCGGCTACAGCCGTACTCAGCCTTCACTGCCATCAGTTGCGAGATGGCATCCAGCACAGACAGCTTGGCACCCTCATAGAGAGGTTTCTTTGACGAGGCCAAGATTTCCAGGAAGGCCTTTGCGGTTTCCTCCGGCTCCTCCGGTTCATTCGCTGAATGTGACGGAGGTGTCGGCTGTGCAGCAAAGACATCATCTAGCATGTCTCTAACCCCATCGTCCTCATAACCAGCGATGCGTTGTCGTATCACATCCTCTCTACCACGGTCCCGCTGGGAAAAGTTTATCGGCATATTAAAGTTGGGCATAAATCCATGCGTGCGAAGGTGCTTAGTCATCTCACTCTTATCTCTGCGGATACGTCTCTTACATCTGGCACACGGGCATTCTGGCACCATCCTCATTGGACTACGGAATATCTCTTTCAAAAACACATCAGTTTTCTCGACCCACTCTGTTGTTACTTGATTCCGACGGAAAAACCCACTATACATCCACTGATTATCTGCCATTTCTGCTTTATTGGAAGCCACACAACAAAATTAAGGATTCATTTTAATTACCAACATCAATATTTTATTTTTTACAAGGTTGACGAGTAATCCACCTACATCTCTAATAGGTAAAGATGGGTCCTAATCCCACCCGAGAATGTGTAGATTGAGTACGGTCCATGCTCTACCCCATTCCGAGACAAAATTTCGGCAGCACCTCCCCGCTGTTCTCCAAATACACGTCTCGGCAAAATGCCGAGAGAATGTGCATCCGGAGAACAACAGGGAGGCGCCGCCGAAATCCTGTCTCGGAACGGGGTAGAGCATGAACAACGTACCCAATCTACACATCCTCGGGCTGTCCGTGGAAAGCGCTGGACAATCCGAAAGAGCTGCGGTGATAAATATGCAATTGAATGCATATTTATCGATGCAACCCTTTCGGACGGGAGACCTAGGTTACGCGACTTGATGTGAAAATTCAATCTAGTGACATGGAAAAAAAAGTGGACGAGGTCATGGAATTGTTGCTCACCCTCCGATGTAGTCGATCAAAGGAGAGGGACGATCGTGGACCAACACCTCCAACGTCGATGATCACTCCGCGAAGATGGAACACCACAAATCCTGTTAATTACACCGAGTGAAAAAAATTAGGTCATCATATCACATTAACCATTTGGCACAACATTATGAATCGACATGAAACAACATGTCAAATTGCAAAAAAAATCTTTATTAAGTATTTTAGAAACCATGTGCCTTGAATTGCTTCCATCTATCACTAACATGACCAAACACAAAACTTACTAATATCCATCAATTCATCCATATTTTAAACTAAGTGTTTACAAAATGCAAAACTTGACCAATATCCATCAATCTATACATGCACATATTCAAAAACTTGACCAATATCATCTATCCATATTTTAAACTAAGCTTCCAAATTCACAAACTTGACCAATATATCCATTAATGCATCCATCTATCACAAACTTCACCATCAATCTGTACATGCATATATCCATTCATCACATATATATCCATCTATGCAAAAAAAACAGTAACAAAATGCAAAAAATTGAAAAAAAAGCTCACCTTGGCCGCCGGTGCAGCGGGCAGCAGGGAGGCCGGGGGGCAGCTGCCGAGGAAGGGTGGACAGGGCCGTCCGGGCGTAGCAGGGTCGGCGAGGGGCACCTCTTAGCTCCTGCGCCCCCTAGCACGGGGTCGGGGCAGGACACAGGGAGGGCGCGGGGTCGGGGTGGTGGACGGTGCCGGCGAGAGGTGGCGGGGGGATGGGGTGGTGGTGCGGTGAGGGGGCGGAGAGGGGGGTGGTCGCGGCGGCGCGAAGACGAGGTGGCGACCGCGTGGCGGCGGTGGCGCGAGAAGGGCCGGGGATGTAGGTGGGGAGGGGGAAGGGTGAGGGAAGGGGAGTGGCGCGGTGGAGCAGCGACGGGCGGGCGACGGTGGGCGGCGGGGAGCGAGGCGGGCGACCGGGAGCGTCGGCGGCGGTGCGGGTCGGTCTCTGGCGGCGGCGCGGGTCGGGCTCTAGCAGGGTCGGGGAGGAATGGGTGGTGTAGGGGCGACCGCGGATGGATAAGGGCAACTATGCCACGTGGCACCTATGCCGACGGCTTAGCCGTAGGCATAGTTATTTTTTTTTTAATTTTTTATAGTTATTTTTTAATTTTTTTAATAGTTTATATTTATTCTTCTTTATGTTTTTCTATTTCATATAAATTTTTTTATGTTTTTTATAGTTATATTTTTCCTTTTTCATGTTTTTTATGTTTTAACGCCGATGGCCCTCTCCTCTCTCGGAACCACACAGAGGGGAGGGGAGGGGAGGCGCCGAACTCGAGCAACTTCCTCCGCCGAGGCTGTGGCCTAATCGCTGGTCTGAGAGCGCATGGGCGCCGCCTCGCGTGCTTGATCTGGAGCTTAGTAGGTCAGGTGACTGAAGGGGGAGGGGGGTCGTCGACGGGGGGTGGGGTGGGGGAGGCGGCGGATCCAAGTCCGTCGGAGGGAGATGCTTCGCGCGGGGACACCTAGGAGCAACATCCGGGCCAAACCATGGCTACATCCCCTTCATGTAGACCCGACGCGTCCGTTTCCCCCCTCCACGTGTCGGCGGCGGCGCCGTCCGTGAGGGGGGCCACAACCCGGAGACGCGTGCCGCCTCTTCGGACATGCCACAACACCACCCCGCATGTATGAGGGCCCGGTACGACGCTCCGGTGGCATTGCTACCCCCCAGGGCCCCCGTCCCGGCTAACCCTGTAGCGTTTGACCACGGGATCTAGCCCTTTGACTTTGCACGGACGGGCTTTGACCAGTGGACCTCTCCACCCGGTTGTGTTAGGTCGGCCCAGAGGAACACTTTGGAGCAACATCCGGGCCAAACCCACAGCTACATCCACTCCGTGTAGACCCGACGCGTCCGTTTCCCCCCTCCAGGTGCCGGCGGCGGCGGCGTCCGTGAGGGGGGGGCACGCCCCGGAGACGCGTGCTGGGCGTTTGCAACCGCCTCAACACTTCCAAATTTGTGAGAGGCCGCCTACGCAAGATTTGACGGTATGCTAGCCCCCGGAGGCCGCCGGCCACAGTCGTAGACGTGCGAAGAGCAATCCGCGTAGAGGGAAGTGTTCAGATACTTCTCCATCACAAAAAATTATGAAAAATTACCATCAGTCCTATAGCACATGTGCCCACGTTGTGTAAAAAACTCATGATTTTATCGCGCTCCAAGTATTTAATAATATTCACGCTGCATCGTTACCGCAGAACGTCTACTACCGTTTCATTGCCGTCCGTGAGGGGGGCCACAACCCGGAGACGCGTGCCGCCTCTTCGGACATGCCACAACACCACCCCGCATGTATGAGGGCCCGGTACGACGCTCCGGTGGCATTGCTACCCCCCAGGGCCCCCGTCCCGGCTAACCCTGTAGCGTTTGACCACGGGATCTAGCCCTTTGACTTTGCACGGACGGGCTTTGACCAGTGGACCTCTCCACCCGGTTGTGTTAGGTCGGCCCAGAGGAACACTTTGGAGCAACATCCGGGCCAAACCCACAGCTACATCCACTCCGTGTAGACCCGACGCGTCCGTTTCCCCCCTCCAGGTGCCGGCGGCGGCGGCGTCCGTGAGGGGGGGGGCACGCCCCGGAGACGCGTGCTGGGCGTTTGCAACCGCCTCAACACTTCCAAATTTGTGAGAGGCCGCCTACGCAAGATTTGACGGTATGCTAGCCCCCGGAGGCCGCCGGCCACAGTCGTAGACGTGCGAAGAGCAATCCGCGTAGAGGGAAGTGTTCAGATACTTCTCCATCACAAAAAATTATGAAAAATTACCATCAGTCCTATAGCACATGTGCCCACGTTGTGTAAAAAACTCATGATTTTATCGCGCTCCAAGTATTTAATAATATTCACGCTGCATCGTTACCGCAGAACGTCTACTACCGTTTCATTGCCGTCCGTGAGGGGGGCCACAACCCGGAGACGCGTGCCGCCTCTTCGGACATGCCACAACACCACCCCGCATGTATGAGGGCCCGGTACGACGCTCCGGTGGCATTGCTACCCCCCAGGGCCCCCGTCCCGGCTAACCCTGTAGCGTTTGACCACGGGATCTAGCCCTTTGACTTTGCACGGACGGGCTTTGACCAGTGGACCTCTCCACCCGGTTGTGTTAGGTCGGCCCAGAGGAACACTTTGGAGCAACATCCGGGCCAAACCCACAGCTACATCCACTCCGTGTAGACCCGACGCGTCCGTTTCCCCCCTCCAGGTGCCGGCGGCGGCGGCGTCCGTGAGGGGGGGGGCACGCCCCGGAGACGCGTGCTGGGCGTTTGCAACCGCCTCAACACTTCCAAATTTGTGAGAGGCCGCCTACGCAAGATTTGACGGTATGCTAGCCCCCGGAGGCCGCCGGCCACAGTCGTAGACGTGCGAAGAGCAATCCGCGTAGAGGGAAGTGTTCAGATACTTCTCCATCACAAAAAATTATGAAAAATTACCATCAGTCCTATAGCACATGTGCCCACGTTGTGTAAAAAACTCATGATTTTATCGCGCTCCAAGTATTTAATAATATTCACGCTGCATCGTTACCGCAGAACGTCTACTACCGTTTCATTGCCGTCCGTGAGGGGGGCCACAACCCGGAGACGCGTGCCGCCTCTTCGGACATGCCACAACACCACCCCGCATGTATGAGGGCCCGGTACGACGCTCCGGTGGCATTGCTACCCCCCAGGGCCCCCGTCCCGGCTAACCCTGTAGCGTTTGACCACGGGATCTAGCCCTTTGACTTTGCACGGACGGGCTTTGACCAGTGGACCTCTCCACCCGGTTGTGTTAGGTCGGCCCAGAGGAACACTTTGGAGCAACATCCGGGCCAAACCCACAGCTACATCCACTCCGTGTAGACCCGACGCGTCCGTTTCCCCCCTCCAGGTGCCGGCGGCGGCGGCGTCCGTGAGGGGGGGGGCACGCCCCGGAGACGCGTGCTGGGCGTTTGCAACCGCCTCAACACTTCCAAATTTGTGAGAGGCCGCCTACGCAAGATTTGACGGTATGCTAGCCCCCGGAGGCCGCCGGCCACAGTCGTAGACGTGCGAAGAGCAATCCGCGTAGAGGGAAGTGTTCAGATACTTCTCCATCACAAAAAATTATGAAAAATTACCATCAGTCCTATAGCACATGTGCCCACGTTGTGTAAAAAACTCATGATTTTATCGCGCTCCAAGTATTTAATAATATTCACGCTGCATCGTTACCGCAGAACGTCTACTACCGTTTCATTGCCGTCCGTGAGGGGGGCCACAACCCGGAGACGCGTGCCGCCTCTTCGGACATGCCACAACACCACCCCGCATGTATGAGGGCCCGGTACGACGCTCCGGTGGCATTGCTACCCCCCAGGGCCCCCGTCCCGGCTAACCCTGTAGCGTTTGACCACGGGATCTAGCCCTTTGACTTTGCACGGACGGGCTTTGACCAGTGGACCTCTCCACCCGGTTGTGTTAGGTCGGCCCAGAGGAACACTTTGGAGCAACATCCGGGCCAAACCCACAGCTACATCCACTCCGTGTAGACCCGACGCGTCCGTTTCCCCCCTCCAGGTGCCGGCGGCGGCGGCGTCCGTGAGGGGGGGGGGCACGCCCCGGAGACGCGTGCTGGGCGTTTGCAACCGCCTCAACACTTCCAAATTTGTGAGAGGCCGCCTACGCAAGATTTGACGGTATGCTAGCCCCCGGAGGCCGCCGGCCACAGTCGTAGACGTGCGAAGAGCAATCCGCGTAGAGGGAAGTGTTCAGATACTTCTCCATCACAAAAAATTATGAAAAATTACCATCAGTCCTATAGCACATGTGCCCACGTTGTGTAAAAAACTCATGATTTTATCGCGCTCCAAGTATTTAATAATATTCACGCTGCATCGTTACCGCAGAACGTCTACTACCGTTTCATTGCCGTCCGTGAGGGGGGCCACAACCCGGAGACGCGTGCCGCCTCTTCGGACATGCCACAACACCACCCCGCATGTATGAGGGCCCGGTACGACGCTCCGGTGGCATTGCTACCCCCCAGGGCCCCCGTCCCGGCTAACCCTGTAGCGTTTGACCACGGGATCTAGCCCTTTGACTTTGCACGGACGGGCTTTGACCAGTGGACCTCTCCACCCGGTTGTGTTAGGTCGGCCCAGAGGAACACTTTGGAGCAACATCCGGGCCAAACCCACAGCTACATCCACTCCGTGTAGACCCGACGCGTCCGTTTCCCCCCTCCAGGTGCCGGCGGCGGCGGCGTCCGTGAGGGGGGGGGCACGCCCCGGAGACGCGTGCTGGGCGTTTGCAACCGCCTCAACACTTCCAAATTTGTGAGAGGCCGCCTACGCAAGATTTGACGGTATGCTAGCCCCCGGAGGCCGCCGGCCACAGTCGTAGACGTGCGAAGAGCAATCCGCGTAGAGGGAAGTGTTCAGATACTTCTCCATCACAAAAAATTATGAAAAATTACCATCAGTCCTATAGCACATGTGCCCACGTTGTGTAAAAAACTCATGATTTTATCGCGCTCCAAGTATTTAATAATATTCACGCTGCATCGTTACCGCAGAACGTCTACTACCGTTTCATTGCCGTCCGTGAGGGGGGCCACAACCCGGAGACGCGTGCCGCCTCTTCGGACATGCCACAACACCACCCCGCATGTATGAGGGCCCGGTACGACGCTCCGGTGGCATTGCTACCCCCCAGGGCCCCCGTCCCGGCTAACCCTGTAGCGTTTGACCACGGGATCTAGCCCTTTGACTTTGCACGGACGGGCTTTGACCAGTGGACCTCTCCACCCGGTTGTGTTAGGTCGGCCCAGAGGAACACTTTGGAGCAACATCCGGGCCAAACCCACAGCTACATCCACTCCGTGTAGACCCGACGCGTCCGTTTCCCCCCTCCAGGTGCCGGCGGCGGCGGCGTCCGTGAGGGGGGGGGCACGCCCCGGAGACGCGTGCTGGGCGTTTGCAACCGCCTCAACACTTCCAAATTTGTGAGAGGCCGCCTACGCAAGATTTGACGGTATGCTAGCCCCCGGAGGCCGCCGGCCACAGTCGTAGACGTGCGAAGAGCAATCCGCGTAGAGGGAAGTGTTCAGATACTTCTCCATCACAAAAAATTATGAAAAATTACCATCAGTCCTATAGCACATGTGCCCACGTTGTGTAAAAAACTCATGATTTTATCGCGCTCCAAGTATTTAATAATATTCACGCTGCATCGTTACCGCAGAACGTCTACTACCGTTTCATTGCCGTCCGTGAGGGGGGCCACAACCCGGAGACGCGTGCCGCCTCTTCGGACATGCCACAACACCACCCCGCATGTATGAGGGCCCGGTACGACGCTCCGGTGGCATTGCTACCCCCCAGGGCCCCCGTCCCGGCTAACCCTGTAGCGTTTGACCACGGGATCTAGCCCTTTGACTTTGCACGGACGGGCTTTGACCAGTGGACCTCTCCACCCGGTTGTGTTAGGTCGGCCCAGAGGAACACTTTGGAGCAACATCCGGGCCAAACCCACAGCTACATCCACTCCGTGTAGACCCGACGCGTCCGTTTCCCCCCTCCAGGTGCCGGCGGCGGCGGCGTCCGTGAGGGGGGGGGGCACGCCCCGGAGACGCGTGCTGGGCGTTTGCAACCGCCTCAACACTTCCAAATTTGTGAGAGGCCGCCTACGCAAGATTTGACGGTATGCTAGCCCCCGGAGGCCGCCGGC